>NC_080711.1:2033927-2051427 GCF_019097595.1 Hemibagrus wyckioides | reverse complement strand
GCAGGCAGCGTCTCTGAAGAGTCTGAGGTCACTCCTCTCAGGTCCTTCTCACGGAACATCTTCCTCCAGGATGGGGAGCGAGTGAAGGTCTTAGTGCCATCCTGAGAGAGAGAGAACCGCAAGTCCATCAACACTTGAACAGACACAAACTGCAGAACTGTGAACATCTGAGGTTGTTGTGATCTCAATGTGTGAGTCAGGATGCAGTGTCAGTGTTTATTTCCAACATGGTGGAACTGATGGATGTTAGCATTCAAGTCCTTATTCAGTAGAGGTACATAAAGTGTAACATGTTGCACATTAATACTCATGTTATTTAGTTTAACACGTGTCACATGACTCGCCTCATCTGGTCTCCTCTCGGTTCCCATGGCGATCAGGGAGTTGTACTCCTTCTCTAGGAGTTGGCGTGCCTGAGAAAGTAGAGAAAAATATGTTCTAAAAGCTATTCGTCAAAATACATCTACTTGTACTTAATCACTAATCAATAAAAAAAGAAAAATATGTATATATGGAGATGTTTTTGGAGATGTATTTGGAGATGTTTCTCCACTGGACAGAACTGATGAACCTCCTGAAAAAAAAAAAAGTCTTCCAGATGTGTGAGATTGGACGTGGTGAGAATCGTAATCTCCATCAGGCAGGACTAAACACGAGCAGGCAACTGAGAACAAAACCATAACGATGGAGAACGTGGAAAAGCAGGAACGGAACGTTACAAGGTAGAAATAAGACAGGTGATACACAGAAGACTAACCACAGAGGAAACACAGAACAGGTGAAGACAAGAGGACAATAATGACAGGACAAGGGTCTCTCTCTCTCTCTCTCTTTCCCTCTTCCTGTCTCTCTCTCTTTTCCCTCTTCTCTCTCTCTCTCTCTCACCTGTGTGTTCTGGTTGGGGATCTGCAGGAGCAGGGCCAGGTCAGTGTAGTCGAAGGTGTCGTCCAGAGCGAGTAGAGCTCCATGCACTCCGCTCTCAGCCAAGTTATCTGCGAATTCCTTCAGACCGATAGACTGAACCCAGCACATCACACGTTCGTTTGACCAAACCATCACATCTGGACATCACAAAAATCACAACAACATCATTAGTCATTAGACAAGTATTTCCTGGTTACCTCTGCTGTAAATCTGATGTACCATGTACAGTTTTCTCATGGAGCTTTACACAATCTGATGTACGCTGTAAAGTTTTATGTAGCCTTTACATCTGATGTAAATTAAAGATGTTGTATGTCTCCAGAAAAAGACATCACAATGCTGTGCCTGTAACCACTCCTCCAAATTAGCCTTAGCAAGCCTTATTACGGTATTTAAGCATCTTGTCAGTATAAAACAATCCTGATTGTCTTTCCCACTTCAACGTTTTTTTTTTTTCACATTTAATCTCCATGTTGTCAATAAAGCTTCTGAGCAGCGATTGACCTGAAGCTCACAGGCTGTTCCAGCACACTTTACAGCTAATAGCATGTTATTTGTTATTACGGCTAAATGCATGCTGGGAAACCTCCCTTCCTCCCTCCACAAACTGTAAATTGTGTCTCTCAAGTGACTCTTTGGTAGAGTTTCCTGAGCGAAGCCGAGCCTCGGCGCAGAACGGCTCTATAGATCAGAGTTTTTAGACAATAGTTTATGTGAGAAAACATGTTTAAGTTTTGGGTGTAACGGAAATCGCTGTATGTTTCCTGACTCAATCAGACGGCAGGAGAAGTTCCTGAATCGAGCTGCATGACTTCATCAGACTCCAGTGAGACATTAGTATAAAATGATGCAAAAGTATTGGAACTTTGAATTGTATGGGCATCCAGTATGGCGTTGTTAAAATAATAATTACAAGAACAATAATAATTAATTAAGTAATTATAAATTCAACTAATTTATGAATTCAACAAGTAGAAATGGCTAAATAACTGTGTGAAAAAAACTCCCAATATAGTCTGAGGTGTTTTTGTTTTTTTTTTATAAGCTCAAATCACCGAATTCTGAACACGGCACTCGCTGGACAAACAGTGTGGATGGACAGAACTAAACTAGCGATGAGACATTTTTATAAATATAATGAATTATATATTAAGGGATGATTTGTTAGAAGAGAGACCTTTATTCTGGTGTTGGCTCTCGTCTCTCTTCCTCTCCAGCTCCTTGCGGTCGTAGTTCAGCCGCTTCAGGCACATGATGCCGTAGTGCAGGCTCACCCTGAGGTCAGAAGGTCAACAAGATGGATCAAAGAGTAAGAAAAAGCATGTGTGGGCAAATTATCCATAAAAATGATCAGTAAGTCTAGAATTGCGGTCATTCAGCATCAAAGCTTTCGAAGTTTCTGCAATATTAGGACCATTAAGGTCAGCAGGTCTTGTATGCACATGGTTAAAGGTGTTAACGCTACCTGTGGAAGCTGTCCACCATTTTGAGTTGCCCACGCAGCTCTTTCTTGGTCAGGTGGTCCAGCATGCGAGCGTCCACCAGAGACTCCATGAAGTAGCTCCGGTACTGCGGCAGACCCAGACTGGGCAGCCAGTCGTTTCCCACCCACTCATGGTTCATATCACCATAAGCCAGAATCTAACACACACACGCAATTAAGAGATTTCCACTGAAATATAAAATGTACCAAAAACGGCTCTTACATAAAAAAAATCAATGTGTTATATATTTTGTCATATATGTCATGTATGTTTTGTCAGTAATCTATGATCATGCTAATTTATGCTAGCATAGCTGGAACACTGATCGAAAATAGCTAACCAGCTATCATATGCTAACTCGATTTTAAACCTTGTTTTTTCTACATATTCATAGTTTTCACTGCTAACTAGCTAGCATAAACAAAAAAGGTTTTTAAAAAAAACATATTTAGGGTCAAAAGAGCTAGCTGTTTAACACTTTTACTGCTAGCATTGCTAACCCACAGAAACAATCCTGACTGGTTTGTGAAAATGTCGTTAGGTTCTTCTGACAGGATCAATATCAAAATGAATGTGTTGTATATTTTATGTTTAATAAGTAATCTATGATCATGCTAAGCTATGCTGAAGTGTGTTTCTTTAAATACTGGGGTTCAGTAGCTAAGTAAGCTGCAGTCGATAGGGAAAAGTTTTGATGTGAAGTATTGAATCGAGTCACTGAACAAAGAATCTCTCTCTCTTTTCTCTCTCTCTCTCTCTCTGATCCTCTCTCTATCTTTCTCTCTCTGATTGTCTCTCTTTATCTCTCTCTCTCTTTCTTTCTCTCTCTGATCCTTCTTCTCAGTCCCTCTCTCTCTCTCTCTCTCTCTCTCTCTCTCTCCTGTTTAATGTTCATTTATAAGATTTGTCCCAATCTAAAAAAATCACTAATTAATGAATGATTATTATGTGATGTATAAAATCAGCTGGATGGTGAAGACAAGAATTCTGAATATTAAATAAAGAAATAAATCCTGATGGAATGAAGCAACAGCTGAGAAATGAATTTATTCGGGCCGCCTCTACGTTTATGAGATCATTTTCTGGGCTTGAAGTGATGATGTGATGTGATGTGATGTGGTTATTATTATTGCACCATGATTGGTTTCTTTTTTTCAGATCTGGCAAATGTTCGCCTCTTAAACTGGTGGAAATGAGTTTCAAAAAAAATCTCAGGGTACTTAAAGGGTATTTAAGGACCACACACTAAGGCTGGGTTCGTTTTTTTTTCCTTTACAAGCTAAAAGCAGTAAATTTCCGTTATTGTAAAATGGTGAGAATCGGTGCGCTGACGTACCTGATCCCAGCTGAACTCCTTCAGCTCCTGCACAGGCGAGGAGATAGAGAGAGACACGGGGAGAAGGAGAGGAGGAAAAGCGGCAGGAGCAGCGGGAAAGACACGCCGATGGAAGGGGAGAAGAAGGAGGGATGTCGACGGAGGACAGGAAGAAAGGGAACAAAGGGAGGAACAGTTTGTTAGTGACCGGGTCATTAGGTGGAAGCAGTGTGTACGCTACGACAGAACTCTGAGGGAAAAGCAGAAGATGCTTAACACTAAAGCCTAGTGAGGACACACAAAGAGGGACAGAGAGATAGATAGAGAGATAGAAGAGAGAGATAGAAGGAGAGTAAGAGAAAGAGAGAGAGAGAGAGAGAGAGAGAGAGAGAGAGAGAGAGAAAGATCAACACATATCCAACAATTTCCCTTAAATGTCTACTCCTGGTGGTCTCCGAATCTCAGCATGACTTTACCACACTTTATTTTTATCAGACATCAAACACTTCAAACTATTTATTTTACTAAACAAAAAAATCTCTGGTTATATAAGGGACACTAATGACACTCGTCTTACTGGTTTCCATCATATTCCATTAGTGGCGTTCACCAGCATGCTGTACCGTCAAAATATAACCAGAAACACCATCAGGAACCATCACATTCTATCAATCTACCATTAAAGACCACCAGAAATCCACTGCCAGTGGTTTCCATTACGGATAATAACTTTTCTTATAAATTTCAACGGTTTTTCCTGAAAATATCCAGTACAACCTTTTAGGAAGCAGTAAGTAATCTCTAATGGTTTCCAATAGGTCATATACCTGATTAAGACTTGTTCTAATGGTTTCCAGTAGGTCATATACCTGATTAAGACTTGTTCTAATGGTTTCCAGTAGGTCATATATCTGATTAAGATTGGTTTTAATGGTTTCTAGTAGGTCATATATCGGATTAGGACTGGTTGTAATGGTTTCCAGTAGGTCATATATCTGATTAAGACTGGTCCTAATGGTTTCCACTAGGTCATATATCTGATTAAGACTGGTCCTAATGGTTTCCAGTAGGTCATATATCTGATTAAGACTGGTCCTAATGGTTTCCACTAGGTCATATATCTGATTAAGACTGGTCCTAATGGTTTCCAGTAGGTCATATATCTGATTAAGACTGGTCCTAATGGTTTCCACTAGGTCATATATCTGATTAAGATTGGTCCTAATGGTTTCCAGTAGGTCATATATCTGATTAAGATTGGTCCTAATGGTTTCCAGTAGGTCATATATCTGATTAAGATTGGTCCTAATGGTTTCCACTAGGTCATATATCTGATTAAGATTGGTCCTAATGGTTTCCACTAGGTCATATATCTGATTAAGACTGGTCCTAATGGTTTCCAGTAGGTCATATATCTGATTAAGATTGGTCCTAATGGTTTCCAGTAGGTCATATATCTGATTAAGATTGGTCCTAATGGTTTCCAGTAGGTCATATATCTGATTAAGATTGGTCCTAATGGTTTCCAGTAGGTCATATATCTGATTAAGACTGGTCCTAATGGTTTCCAGTAGGTCATATATCTGATTAAGATTGGTCCTAATGGTTTCCAGTAGGTCATATATCTGATTAAGACTGGTCCTAATGGTTTCCAGTAGGTCATATATCTGATTAAGATTGGTCCTAATGGTTTCCAGTAGGTCATATATCTGATTAAGACTGGTCCTAATGGTTTCCAGTAGGTCATATATCTGATTAAGATTGGTCCTAATGGTTTCCAGTAGGTCATATATCTGATTAAGACTGGTCCTAATGGTTTCCAGTAGGTCATATATCTGATTAAGATTGGTCCTAATGGTTTCCAGTAGGTCATATATCTGATTTAGATTGGTCCTACTGTAGGGGTGCTCCAATCAGGATTTTTGTGGCCGATCACCGATCTCCGATCACTAGAAGCTGTATCGACCGATACCGATACCGATTACAGGGTCTATTTCAAGCCTTATCATATAGCATTATTTATTAAACTATATTTAACAACAATGTAAATTAAAGTATTGAAATTACAAGAAGAGGAATATCATGATTTGATAACTGTATTTATTGGCAACACATGCAACATGTCAATTTAAAACATAGCAGCCTGTGATTGGTCAGTAATTGGGAACAGCTTAGAGCTGGACAAATACAACTTTCCTGTAGATTATATAAAAATGAATAAAATGACAGACAGAACAAACAGAGTCTACCTAGAAATGAACTGATGCTATGTTGTCCTTCATAAGGCTGCGGACATGTGTAAACACTGTGGTGTAACTCAGGGGCATTTCTAGGATTTGTAAACATCAGGGGCTGTCTTGTTCCCCTAAGCCATGTCTGTATTTTAACTTAAATACTGCATTAGCTGAATAATAGAAAGTCATGATGTTCAGACTGTAATGTCTTAGTGCTTTAACAGTTTAGATTTTATTTAGATTTATCTTTAGGCTTATTTAATTTAAGGCTTTTGTATGTCTTGGGTATGGAATAATAATCAAATGGGTTCTATATGTCCGGGGTTTTCAGAATCAGAGACAGTGGGCCTCCTTTTTGACACAACATACATTTGTTAGCCGACTTTTATCAACTGTGTTAACATTAAATATTAGAAGTTAGACTTTTCGCAAGAGCGGTTCTAGAGCATATACCAGCACACACTCTCACGGTATTTTGGTGTGTGTGTGTGTGTGAGTGAGTGAGTGGCGCTTGAGTTGCTGAACTCTCCCGCTCTCTCTTAGTGCTAGCCAACTTCACACACTATGTAGAACTGCCAGATCGGTGAAGCCATTTTAGCAGCGCGCAAAAAAAATTGTCATCTGATCGGCTTTTCTAGATTGGCCATTATAGAGACCGCCGATCAAACTTCCCAAAGCAATTATCGGCCGATTATGATCGGCCACCGATCAATCGGAGCACCCCTATGCTAATGGTTTCCAGTAGGTCATATTTTAAGACTTGTTAAAGATTAAGACTTGTTCTAATGGTTTCCACTGGGTTTTGTTCAGGATTTTCTGGTTTCTGTTCCTCACTAGCAATGTTCTTTATATGAGTAGATATTTTCCTCCACAATATAATAAGATATAATGTCAGGAACCACCAGAAATCTCTGGGTCGCTAATCATAACCTTCTCTGCTAATTCCGATCAGCAAAAATGCGTATTTAAGAAAACATCTTTTAGGTACATTCTGGGGTCAAAATAGCTAGCGAGCTATCATTATCTATGTGAACAGGATTTCTGAAAAGATTTTAAAAGTTGTAATCAAACATGTTCATCATTTTTACTGCTAATTATAGCTAACAAGCGTAAAGAATCCTGACTGGTTTGAGAAAGCATTTAGCCACTTCTGGATTCAAAACAGCTAGCTAGCTATTGTAAGCTAACTTACAAGACAGGAGATTTTAAATGCTATTCTTATAAATCTTCAGTGCTAACACTCAGTAACTAGCATAAATAAAAAGACACGGTTTGAGAAAATGTCTTTAGGTACTTTCAGGGGTCAAAATAGCTAGATTGCTAACCAACATAAGCTAACCTGAGAGGATTTTAAAAGTTGTAATCATACCTGGTCATGTTTTTTTCTTTTAGCTCTTGCTAACTGACATAAACAAACCTGACTAGTTTGAGAAAAGGATTACTGAGAAGTTTTAATCAAATGCTCATTATTTTTACTGCTAATTATAGCTAGCGATCACAAGCAATCCTGACTGGTGTGAGAAAACGTACCTCCTGGGATAAAAATGGCTAGCTAGCTAGGTATCATAAGCTAACGTGACAGGATTTCTCCTCATATTCTAATCATTTTCACAGCTAGCTCTACCGTTAACTAATAAGTACCTGTCGAATAACAACGCTGTATGGACGTAGGGTTCTGGTCACTTGTTAAGAAAAGTGAAAAGAAAAGGTACTAACTGGTTTGGTGGCTGCAGTGAGAGACTCCATTTCAGCATGGGTCATCCACACGTTACTGGTCGACTAAAAACACAGAAACAAACAAGACTCTGTTACTCAGAGGGAAAAATCAGCTTTTTACTTTCAACCCTGTGTGTGTGTGTGTGTGTGTGTGTGTGTTTGTGCTCTCCTCCGTGTACTTCTTTAGACAGCCATCACGCTCAGGTGAGGAATGAAAATCAGTTGAACTCCTTCTGTGAAAGTGAATTGACTCTGAATCGACTCACCCAGAGAAAGTGAATCGACTCTGAATCGACTAACCCAGAGAAAGTGAATCGACTCGGAACCGACTCACCCAGAGAAAGTGAACTGACTTGGAACCGACTCACCCAGAGAAAGTGAATAGACTCGGAACCAACTCACCCTGAGAAGGTGAATCGACTCAGAACCGACTCACCCAGAGAAAGTGAATCGACTCGGAACCAACTCACCCAGAGAAGGTGAATCGAACACGCTGTGCGTTTTTGGGTTGCAGCAATTATTTAAACTGTACACAGCTATAGAGAAAATAATCAAAGGATCAGGATGCACTACACAAAACATGTTAAATTAATCGTTTATATAATAATACACTCCAATTATTCAGCTCCAGCTCCGTGTCGTCTGTGCTCAGGTGATTTTTGTGATTTTTACAAGCACTTGGTAAAAGTTTGCTGTTATTGCTGTATTTCTGACCGAAGCAGTATTACGAGGACGTTTAGAGAGCTACACACAACTGATGATGATGTTAGGGTTTTTTGGGGGTTTATTTATTATGTGTGATCAGTAGTGAAATCAAACCAAACCAAACAGCAAACGAATCAAAAGAATCAATTTTGTTCTGTTTTGTTTGTGGGGGTGTTTGTTCATGCATGTGTGTGTGTGTGTGTATATATGTGTGTGAATATGTGTGTGTGTGTGTATGTGTGTGAATATGTGTGTGTGTGTAGGTGTGTAAATATGTGTGTGAATATGTGTGTGTATATGTGTGTGTGTGTGTGTGTAGGTGTGTAAATATGTGTGTGAATATGTGTGTGTATATGTGTGTGTGTGTGTGTGTGTAGGTGTGTAAATATGTGTGTGAGTGTGTGTGTGTATGTGTGTGTTCGTACAGAGCGGGTGCTGGCCGGGGCAGACGGGCTGGTGAGTGACACCATCTCCTGGATGGCGAGGCGGAGTTTGAGGCGGTGCAGCGGGTTACTGATGCCGATCTCACGCTGGATCTCTGTGTCAGAAAGATTAGCCATGATCGCTCCACTCTTCACGTTAGCACGACACGCTGCCACGTACCACGCCGGCATACCCACCCACAACTGAGACAGGGAGAGAGAGAGAGAGAGGGAGAGAGAAGGAGAGAGAGAGAGAGAGAGAGAGAGGGAGAGAGAGAGAGAGAGAGAAGGAGAGAGAGAGAGAGAGAGAGAGAGAGGGAGAGGGAGAGAAGGAAAGAGAGAGAGAGAGAGCAAAAGAGATGAAGATATATGGTTATACAATTAAATGAAGGAGAAATAGATGGTGTGTGTAATTAAGAATCCAGAGGTTTAAACGGATGTCACTAATGTTTGTGTTTTTTTCTATTCATTTCTATGAAAAAATAAAACGAGTGGAACCTCCAGCCAGGACACCACGGTGGGGCCGTCCCAGGAGGCGAAGGGAAGCCCCTGACGACACGCCTCCTCCAACAGCTCATGTCTTAAAGAAAGAAAGAGAGACAATAAGATTCTCGAATCATAAAATGTCACGTGAGGATGATTTTTATTTTAAAACTACAACGTGAATAAGCAATGCTACAGAAAGAAGAGAGAAAATAAAAGAGGAGAAAACAAGTGAACAGAAATAGCTACTGTGTCTCAAATTTTATAATATTCTTTATTACCCTTTTAAGCTAGCTGTTTATCTTTAGCTAACAGTGCTGCAGACCCAGTTAGCTTATTTAATAGCAAATAGTTACAGCTTCCAGTTTTTTGATCTGGAACACTAGCATTTAGCGGCTCTAACATTTAGCGGCTCTAACATTTAGCGGCTCTAACATTTAGCGGCTCTAACATTTAGTGGCTCAAAAGTACAAAGTGCATCATGTCAGAATCCGATGAGAGATTTGAGACACAGTTTGAGAGAATCTGAGAGACGAGTGTACTTCTTCTTGCTGCGGCGGTCCTTGTCCACAGGTCCGGCCATCTTGGTGAGACCGAGCGGGTCAACGGTGCCCAGATCGTCAGAGGGAGTGGACGCTGGAACAGAAGATAAGGCTAAAGTTAACTTCCTGTTCTAAGTGATTAGCAGTGGACATGGACTCTGAATGTTACAATAAATTTAAACATTTAAGAAGTTCTTATTTTCATGTCTTAAATGTTTCTATACTTCATATTAGAGTCACTGACCCTTTGGCCACATAGTCACCTGTCCCTTGTGTCCCTGTCGCTTCTGCCCCTATCCCCTGTCACTCATCTCTCCACTCTTCATGACTATGTCCCTCATATCTTTGCTCTTTATGTCTCTCTATAATGCTGTAACCCTTGATGTGCAGGTACATCATGTCCCTGTCCCTTGTGTCTCTGCCCTTCATGTCCCTGTCCCTTGTGTCTTATTCTCTTGGGTCTCTGCCCTTTTTGCCCTTCACGTCTCCCCGCTTCATCTCTTGGTCTCCTATACCACTGTCTTATATCTCTGCCCATCACGTCCCTGTCCCTTGTGTCTATGCCCTTAATGTTCTGGTCCCTCTACATGGTATGTCCCCTGAATCTCTGCTCTTCATATCCCTGCCCCCTCTCTGCCCTTTATGTTTTTGACCCCTGAGTCTCTGCGCTTCATGTCCCTGTCCCCAGAGTCTCTGCCCTTCATGTCCCTGCCCCAGAGTCTCTGCTTTTCTTGTCCCTGTCCCCTAAATCTCTCTGCCCTTCATGTCCCTGTCCCCTGAGTCTCTGCCCTTTATGTCCCTGCCCTCTGAGTCTCTACGCTTCGTGTCCCTGTCCCCTCATTCTCTGCTCTTCATGTCCCTGTCACTTTAGGCTCTGCCCTTCATGTCCCTGTTCCCTGAGTCTCTGCCCTTTATGTCCCCTGTCCCTTGTGTCGCTGCCCTTCATGTCCCTGTCCCTTTGGTCTCTGTCCTTCATGTCACTGCCCTTTATGTCCCCTGTCCCTTGTGTCTCTGCCCTTCATGTCCCTGTCCCTTTGGTCTCTGTCCTTTGTGTCCATGTCCCTTGTGTCTTTGCCCTTTGTCTCTGTCCTGTCCCTGCTCACCCAAAGAGGTGGACTCTCGTCCTGGCTGTCCCATGCGTCCCTTCTCCTTCTTTCCAAAAAGGCGGCCAATGGAAGACTTGATGCTTTTCTTTTTGCTGGCCTTGTGGAGGGAATCCTGACTGCTGTTAGAGCTGCTGCCGTCTGCCGAGAGACTACAGGGACAAAAGACGGATAAAGAGAGAGACAGAGAGACAGAGACAGAGAGAGAGAGAAACTAACCAGAAGACATATCTTTTTAAATAATCTACAGTTTAGGGTCTCAGAATTGAACGTTTTCTGTTTTTTAAAATGTGTATCTGTTTCTCGTTGAGGTGTCTCACTGACCTGCGGAACTCACGGCTGTCGTCCAGCATGGCTCCGGGGTGGGTGTGGCTCATTCTGTCCAATCGCAGTGCACGAGGGGTGGGTGGAGGGGTGGAGTCCAGCAGGGCCAGGGACCTATCGTCTTCCTTGTTGTTCTGAGAAATGAGACGAATAAAATCCCGTAATTTAAATCAATCAATTAGATGAATCTATAAATCGAGTTTTAAAGGTAGTTTAGTTTTTGTATCATTAGTGATACTGTAGTTAATCCCAAGATATAAAACCATCTCCAAAGATCTTATAATCCCCCTCCGTTGAGCTAAAAATGATTGTTGCTTATTTATTTATTTATTTATTTAATTTAAATACATCATGTTTGCTGAGACGCTACCTGTCTCTCGGTCTCGCGTGCCGGAGAGTGGGGCAGGCGTGGGGTGGAGTGACCCGAGCTGGGCGGAGAGGGAGACGCCAGGGTGGAGGAGGTGAGGGACGGAGTAATGAAGGTCCTGCCACTGGCGTCTCTTCCCAAAGAGGACGGAGGAACCGGGGGTCCGTCCAGAGCCACGCTGCTCACACGGCTCTCGATCTCTTCAGCTCTCAGCTCCGTGTTCTCCTTCTCCTCCTGAATCAGCCTGACACACACACACACACACAGGATTCATTAAATGACAGACTTTCATGTTATGGAGCACATCATCGTCTCTCTGCACAACAACATCTCACAATCACCTTTCCATAATCAGCAGGTTCAAGACTTTAAAATTTAAGCTCACTTGATCTCCTTGTTGATGGCCTCCAGCTGCTCCTGAAGCATGATGGCCAATGTCTGGACATCCGTCTGTCCACTAGGAGAAAGCAGCTCAGATCCGAAGAGCGTTTCACGATCCTCCTCGTCATCGGAGCAGCCGCCCTCGACTCCACCTTCGAAACCCGGCCCGAGCAAAGCGCCGCTCTCCCATTCACCGTACTGCACAGGAGAGGAGGAGTTTAGCAATCTGACCTCACATATATACGTCCAGTGGAGCAATAAAAGCAATGTGAAGATTCTCACCTTGCTGGCATCTTCTCTGGCTCCGCCCCAGCGTCCACGGTGGGTCCGTCTGACCACGCCCCCTGAGCCTGTACTGCCGTAGTGATCCAGGTGAGTGGTGGAGCCAGCAGGTAGAGAACCGCCTCCCTGGGAGTACCTGAGCTCCAGAGCACTGCCGGGAAGAGAGCTGGCCAGGAGAACGGAGAACCATCAGCACTCATTGTTCTTAAAGCTACCTGACTGACAGGTGTCACAACGACTGTTAATATACGACTAAACGTAATTCTCTCATCTGAACTCTTCCTAGAACTTGACATCAATTATTAAACACTTGCATTAATACTTGGAAGCAAACCTATACACTAGACACTCCATTATAAAGTCCACATAAATCCTCCGCCTGTCCACTTCCTGCTAGAGCGATGCTCTAAATACCGCATTACAAAAATAAACACGACTGCAGCGTTGAGCTGAATGATCACCAATAAGGAAGGAGGAGGAGGAGCTTACCGAGAGTAGGAGGAGCCAGACCTGCCCCTCAACTGATCCAGTTCCAGCTGCAGCCTTTCTAATTCTGCAATCAGCTGATCCTGAGAGAGAGAGAGAGAGAGAGAGAGAGAAGGGATAAGGAACAAAAAAATAAAAGAAGAGAAAAAATGATGTAACAAGGGGAGAAAATGAAAGAAAGTACAGAGGCAGAACTGAAATGTGTCCTAGTGTGTAGCTGTGTGTATTCTGCAGGTGTGTAGTGATGCGTGCATGTAAGCACTGAGGTGTACAGGTGTGTATTGAAGTGTGAAGGTGTGTAGTGATGTATGCAGGTGTGTGTAGTGATGTATGCAGGTGTGTGTAGTGATGTATGCAGGTGTGTATTGGTCTGTGCAGGTGTGTGTAGTGATGTATGCGGGTGTGTATTGGTCTGTGCAGGTGTGTGTAGTGATATATGCAGGTGTGTATGGGTCTGTGCAGGTGTGTGTAGTGATATATGCAGGTGTGTATTGGTCTGTGCAGGTGTGTGTAGTGATGTATGCAGGTGTGTGTAGTGATGTATGCAGGTGTGTGTAGTGATGCATGCAGGTGTGTATTGGTCTGTGCAGGTGTGTGTAGTGATGTATGCAGGTGTGTGTAGTGATGTATGCAGGTGTGTATTGGTCTGTGCAGGTGTGTGTAGTGATGTATGCAGGTGTGTATTGGTCTGTGCAGGTGTGTGTAGTGATGTATGCAGGTGTGTATTGGTCTGTGCAGGTGTGTGTAGTGATGTATGCAGGTGTGTGTAGTGATGTATGCAGGTGTGTATTGGTCTGTGCAGGTGTGTGTAGTGATGTATGCGGGTGTGTATTGGTCTGTGCAGGTGTGTGTAGTGATGTATGCAGGTGTGTATTGGTCTGTGCAGGTGTGTGTAGTGATATATGCAGGTGTGTATTGGTCTGTGCAGGTGTGTGTAGTGATGTATGCAGGTGTGTGTAGTGATGTATGCAGGTGTGTGTAGTGATGCATGCAGGTGTGTATTGGTCTGTGCAGGTGTGTGTAGTGATGTATGCAGGTGTGTATTGGTCTGTGCAGGTGTGTGTAGTGATGTATGCGGGTGTGTATTGGTCTGTGCAGGTGTGTGTAGTGATGTATGCAGGTGTGTGTAGTGATGTATGCAGGTGTGTATTGGTCTGTGCAGGTGTGTGTAGTGATGTATGCAGGTGTGTATTGGTCTGTGCAGGTGTGTGTAGTGATGTATGCGGGTGTGTATTGGTCTGTGCAGGTGTGTGTAGTGATGTATGCAGGTGTGTATTGGTCTGTGCAGGTGTGTGTAGTGATGTATGCAGGTGTGTATTGGTCTGTGCAGGTGTGTGTAGTGATATATGCAGGTGTGTATTGGTCTGTGCAGGTGTGTGTAGTGATATATGCAGGTGTGTATTGGTCTGTGCAGGTGTGTGTAGTGATGTATGCAGGTGTGTGTAGTGATGTATGCAGGTGTGTGTAGTGATGTATGCAGGTGTGTATTGGTCTGTGCAGGTGTGTGTAGTGATGTATGCAGGTGTGTGTAGTGATGTATGCAGGTGTGTGTAGTGATGTATGCAGGTGTGTATTGGTCTGTGCAGGTGTGTGTAGTGATGTATGCAGGTGTGTATTGGTCTGTGCAGGTGTGTGTAGTGATATATGCAGGTGTGTATGGGTCTGTGCAGGTGTGTGTAGTGATGTATGCAGGTGTGTGTAGTGATGTATGCAGGTGTGTGTAGTGATGCATGCAGGTGTGTATTGGTCTGTGCAGGTGTGTGTAGTGATGCATGCAGGTGTGTATTGGTCTGTGCAGGTGTGTATTGGTCTGTGCAGGTGTGTGTAGTGATGCATGCAGGTGTGTATTGGTCTGTGCAGGTGTGTGTAGTGATGCATGCAGGTGTGTATTGGTCTGTGCAGGTGGGTGAGTGATGTATGCAGGTGTGTGTAGTGATGCATGCAGGTGTGTGTAGTGATGTATGCAGGTGTGTGTAGTGATGTATGCAGGTGTGTGTAGTGATGTATGCAGGTGTGTATGGGTCTTTGCAGGTGTGTAGTGACCTGTGCATGTGTGTGTAGTGATGTATGCAGGTGTGTGTAGTGATGTATGCAGGTGTGTGTAGTGATGTATGCAGGTGTGTGTAGTGATGTATGCAGGTGTGTAGTGACCTGTGCATGTGTGTGTAGTGATGTATGCAGGTGTGTGCGGGTGTGTGTAGTGATATATGCAGGTGTGTATGGGTCTGTGCAGGTGTGTGTAGTGATGTATGCAGGTGTGTGTAGTGATGTATGCAGGTGTGTGTAGTGATGCATGCAGGTGTGTATTGGTCTGTGCAGGTGTGTGTAGTGATGCATGCAGGTGTGTATTGGTCTGTGCAGGTGTGTGTAGTGATGCATGCAGGTGTGTATTGGTCTGTGCAGGTGGGTGAGTGATGTATGCAGGTGTGTGTAGTGATGTATGCAGGTGTGTGTAGTGATGTATGCAGGTGTGTGTAGTGATGTATGCAGGTGTGTAGTGACCTGTGCATGTGTGTGTAGTGATGTATGCAGGTGTGTGTAGTGATGTATGCAGGTGTGTAGTGACCTGTGCATGTGTGTGTAGTGATGTATGCAGGTGTGTGCGGGTGTGTGTAGTGATATATGCAGGTGTGTATGGGTCTGTGCAGGTGTGTGTAGTGATGTATGCAGGTGTGTGTAGTGATGCATGCAGGTGTGTAGTGACCTGTGCATGTGTGTGTAGTGATGTATGCAGGTGTGTGTAGTGATGTATGCAGGTGTGTAGTGACCTGTGCATGTGTGTGTAGTGATGTATGCAGGTGTGTAGTGACCTGTGCATGTGTGTGTAGTGATGTATGCAGGTGTGTATGGGTCTTTGCAGGTGTGTAGTGACCTGTGCATGTGTGTGTAGTGGTAAATGTACCTTGTTTGCCAGTAGATCGTCTTGGATCTTCTTCATATTGGCAAGCTCCTCAGACAGTGCATTCTGGGAGACAGCAACGAGTTTTACTTACTTCAAAGAGCAAAAAAAAAACCCAAAACGTAAAGAGTCGCATTCCATGTGAACACACACCTTTTCCTCGAGAGCAGCCATGCGCTCCTTCAGGTGGAGCTGCAGACGCTCATTCGACTCGGACAGCAGCTTGTCCACGGTGTCGGAGAGGCGCTTATTGTGTTCATCGTTCATCCTCTCCCTCTGTCTTGCCTGGAGAGAGAGAGAGAGAGAGAGAGGGAAGTGAGTGGGAGGGAAAAAAAGTGTGTTGGCCTCTGATCAAAAAAATGTTTGACGGGCAGAGAGAGCAGGGCAGAGCAAATGTAAAACAAAGCCCACACACACACACACACATCCACACACACACACACAGCACCAGACTGAATCTCCACTATGTGAACTCGTGCATGGTCGTAACTGCAAAACAAGTGCACTATAAGAGCATCACATTCTGGAAGATTGGAGATATAAATAAACAGAAAGAAAGAAAAAGAGAAAGAGATACAGGGTGAAAGAGAGAGAGAGAAAGTGAAAGGATGGCACTGATAAAAAAGTAAAGTAACACATGGTAATAAATGTGTTTAAATGAGAGGTTTATATTAATGCGCCCGTTGCTATAGTAACCACTCATGCACAGGGGGCGTGTGTGGCAGACGACTCGCGGAAGACTAACGATGCATGGATTACGAAAACTTTCTGTTATGCAACAATAAAAAAGTTTAATCATAGAAACGACTTATGGAAGGAGTCTCCGGTGTCAGTGCTATATCTGACAAAATGTGGCAGACTTTAGAATCTCATGTAACTGATAGTCCCAAAAATGTGGGACTTTAAGTTACATGGTAAGTCTGCCTAATTTTTGTCAAAACTGTATGCTCAATCAATTAAAGCAAGGTTGCCATGGTGATGGAGATTAAATATAACTAGAAATATGAAGGTTTTGAATTAAAGGAGTAGATCTACCAAAACTTTCTTTCTTTAATCTAAAGATAAAAGCTGCGTCCCAAATGATGTCCTACACACCAGGCACTTACACTATGCTGTCTGTACACAGGAAAATAAATACAAACACAAACGATCGCTAAGATTTAAAAAATGGTTCGTAACGTAGCTTAGTGACATCATTTATATCAAGGTGCACGTCATTGTCCGAGTGCGTGTTCAGTAAAGCTTCTGAGTGAGAAACACTCTCGTTATTCATTTACTTTGATTGATTTGGTTCAACTTTCCCTGTACTAATCCCGGCTTTCTCTCAGCTCTCCTCTCTACCCTTCCTGCATCACGTGACACTGTAGGTATCCATCTGGCCTGAGGTGCGTTCTCATGCTGCTTTTCGCTCGTGTGGAAACGCAAGGCTAAAAATTGATAGGATATTTTGGTCCCAGACGCCCTGACAGCTCTTTCTCAGCAGTTCCCTTCTTCCCACATCTTTTCACTTTTTAATAATAACTTCTTTTTTTCAGCACCTTCCTGACACCCGGAGCTCCGAATATTCCACACGCTCTCACACTCCGCGGTGTGTTCGTCAGAAAGATAACGGGAAGAAAAGCAGCGGTTATTCGTCGTTAGAGCGGCGAGTGTTAAACTTCAGCATCAAACAAAATGACAGATCGGGACCGAGAGAGAGAGAGAGAGAAAGAAAGAAAGAGAGAGGGAGAGAGATAGAGATGATGTAAAAGGAGAAATAAATCGTGACTCACTCTCTGCAGCTCCTGGTTCTTCTCCTCCAGTTGTGCCTCCATCTGTCGCAGTCGCTCCTCG
>NC_080711.1:2021427-2028927 GCF_019097595.1 Hemibagrus wyckioides | reverse complement strand
GTGTGTGTTATTGAGATTAGAGAAGGTTAAATTACACACATTCATTCCCATCACCAGTTTTATTTTAAATTAAATGAATTTAATTTCATTTTATTTGTATGGAGCTTTTAACAAAGTTCAGAGTTTTACAAAAACATTTAGGTATTTTATTTACATTTTACTAACATTAATTTTAACTGCTTTTTTAATACTATTTTTTAAAATAAAATTTATCATTTTAAAATTAAAATTTGATAGGTTTTTTTGGTATGTATTTTGTGTGTTTCCTGGTTGTACAGTGAGTATACAATAAACAATATAATAATAATAATAATAATAATAATAATAATAATAATAATAATAATAAGTAATTCTTGTTGTATTATTATTTTTATTATTATTGTTATTATTTTTTTATTTTTATTGTTATTATTATTAAAAGTATTGTTATTCTTATTGTTGTTATTATTATTGTTATTATTATAATTATTATAATTATTATTATTATGACTGTCTGCTTTCTGGCTATTAAAGTAATTCTGTAATCTTCTTAAAGGCAAAATCAACAACAGAAATAAAAAGAAATCATTAAAAATCCTGAATTCTGGTCCTGATATTTTTTTACGTTATCCCTGCAGGGTTTGACTCTGAAGCTGTAAACTAATGCAGAGGTTCATCTCTCGTGGTGAATCAAATCACATTAACGTTCTGACCAGGACGAGAGGAGAGAAAGGAAGTTCAACAAAATCAATCTAATCTGTAGAACACAGCATCCGCAGCACGGAAACCCAAACATCATCAGGTGACCGGCGTGATTACTGACCCCCACGGCATCTGACCACAGCGCCGGAATTCTGCTTTTAATCCTGTTTCTTTCCTGTTTTAATTATCAGAACGAGAATAATGCAAGCTTGGAATCAGGCAAAAAAAACTGAAATTGATTTGTTAATATTTACTGTAAAATATAATATATATTTGCTTTATTCTCATAATCTTTTTATAGGAAATACTTTCATTTTTTTTTGACAGCAGGATGTTTAAGATTTTTTCACTTGATTTGACAAGGGTTTTTTTTTTTTTTTGCAGTGTGCTTATTATTCAGCTAAAAACGAGAAAAGTAAAAGTATGGAAATTTCAACACTATCTGAAGAGTGAAGTTCGTTTGAAACTTCGCCTTCTTTGGTACATCACAGAAATTTCCCAGAATGCACTGGGAAATCTACCCTCACTAACTCACACAAGGCTACACTGAGCTCTGTCAGAATACCCACAATGCACTGCCATGTTTAATAATGACACATCGGGGTGAATAAAGAGAAAAGAAAGAGAGAGAGAGAGAGAGAGAGAGAGAGCAAGAGAGGGAGAGAGAGAGAGAGAGAGAGAGAGAGAGAGAAAGAAAGAAAGAAAGAAAGAAAGAAAGAAAGAAAGAAAGAAAGAAAGAAAGAAAGAAAGAAAGGGCAGAGTGTGTACCTGTCTGTAGAGAGACTCTTTACTGGCCAGTTCGTTCTCCAGCTTGTCTTTGATGTCGTGGAGAGACGTGGCCTCCCGCTGGGCACTCAGGTACCTGCAGGACGATGACACTGAATCTCAGGTCACTTTCACACATTTATGTGGAATAAACAGTGCGTGGTCACTAACTGGTGATTAGTTTACTCTAAAAAGCTGAGGAATTAACCGTCTTAATGCTGCAATCTGATTGGTCAGAAGCTATGTGTTATTTTACATATACCACAAACAACACGCTTATATTAACACTGTTCTGATACGTCATCGTTTCCATAGTAACAGCTCACTCTGATCGAAATCTACAATAACTACATTTTTAAAGTTATTTAGGATGATAGCTGCTGCAGTGTGAGAACATGAACGCGTTTAACTCACCAATGTGCAACAAAATTGAACTTAACTATAAAGAAATAAAAGATTCATGATGCTCTTTAACAATTTTTTAAATATACACCGATCAGCTATAACACTGTGAGCAGTGAGAGGTGAAGTGAATAATACTGAGCATCTCCTCATCATGGCACCTGTTAGTGGGTGGGATATATTAGGCAGGTGGTCATAATGTTATGCCTGGTCAGTGTATAATAATTGGCAAATTAACTGTTATATAAAGTAAAGGAAAATTTTAATATTTAAAAAGAAGAAGCTGCTACTGTTTACTTTTATTCATGATTCAAGTGTTCAGGAAGCTAACACACACACACACACACACACACTTTACCTGCGTTCTAGAGTCGTAATTCTCTCCTCCATATCCTCTCTCTGACACAGAGCCTAGAGAGAGAGAGAGAGACAGAGAGAGAGAGAGAGAGAGAGAGAGAGTATAGTATATTTAATTATTATGAACGATTCTGTAATAAATATGCAATTTACAAATGTTAAAAGAAAAAAATAAATATATAAATAAATGAGTTAAACATTTCCTTTAATAAAACATTATCTGATGCGTCACAGCCTCAAATCGAAGCTTCATACTCTTTTAAAAATGTCTAAATTAAATGTTTTTTCCTCAGAAGATTAGGTTTCAGATAGAAATCTTCCACAGAAAACACTCTGACCATACACTGAGGCTGTTACTAAGCAACTGAGAAACGGACCCAGGCTTAAAGCTAGCTAGTTTCTCAGGTGAACGATTGAACTAGCATGACTTACGGACAGTGTAAAGCATGATGAGCAGTGGGAAAGGGGACAAATTGTTTGGAACGTTAACATTTACCTCAGGACTGTTGAGAAATGATGAGAAAAAGGCTGAGAATTACTAAGAAGACACTGGAATGCTACGGTTACCACTTAGCATCAAGCGCTAATCCAAAAACAAGCATGAGTACAAGTCTTTACACGGGATCTGGGAGAAAATCTTTCTCGCTCTCTAAAGTTCTAAATCCCACAGAGGTTACGTCAATTATTCAGATCTAACTTCATTCAGACTAGCTTTAGCAAATTTACTGTGCTGTGATTTCGGTTTAAAGGTGGATGTTTTTCTAAATTCCGACAAATCCATCAAATTATTCACACATTATTAGACGGCGTGTAAACAGAGCAGGTTGTGTAGCTTTTTGTTCAAGATCGGAATCATGAACGTTATTGACAGGTGATGTGTAGTAGCGCTGGAGGCTAACTTCACACAAAGGTTAATGAAAGCTAGCGCTAACATGCTCCAGTTACTGCAAGTAGACAGTAGCCTAACCGCACGCTACCTGTGTGTAATAAGGAGATCGTGGGTGGCCGGCTAGAGAGGAATGTTCTCCGAAATATTTTGAATCGTTTTCTCTGCATCATTTATTTTGATTGGAATCAATTTAAATTGATTCCTTCTGAATTAAAGGTTTTAAAGTGATTGATTTGAATCATTTCTGTTCAGTTGATCCATTTGAAGCGTTGTGAATCAGTGGTTTTGATTCTGTAATCTTCAAATATTTTGATTTAATTATTTCAAACTCTGATGTTTTAAATTATTTGCATTAAAATTAAATTAAATTGCTTCCTTTGGATATCAGCCGAATCATATGATTTAAATCAAAATTTTTGATTTAGCTCGTTTTAAATATCCTATATAAATTGACTCTTTTGCACTGAATGTTGTTAAAATCTGAATCACTTGCTATGAATCACTTATTCTGACTCACTTCTTCTGAATCACTTATTCTGAATCACTTGCCCTGAATGACTTATTTTGAATCACTTGCTCTGAATCACTAATTCGGAATCACTTCCTCTGAATCACATGTTTTGAGTCACTTGCTCTGAATCACTTTGGCCAGAGAAGAGCATTTCCTCACTACAGAAATAGCTCCAAGACACTGACTGGAGCATGTTTACCTCATAGGCCACCTCAGGCGCACAGACAGACATCAGCATCTATACATCATCTGTACTGGACCATATCAACATGTGTATCGACACCGTCACCACTGTCAAACATGTGAAACACTTTCCTAATCAGAAGCCATGGATAAACTCTGAGGTCCGCCTCAGATGCTGCTCTTAAATCCGGCAATGCAGAGGACTACAGCAGAGCCAGGGCCAACCTGAAAAGGGGCATTAGGATAGCTAAGCATGCACATAAACTGTGCATCGAGGAGCACTTCCACTGCAACCCCAACCCCAGACATGTGGAAAGGCATCCAGACCATCACTGACCACAAACATACAATACAGTCTCTACCTACCAGCAATGCTTTCCTCCCAGATGAGCTCATCCACTTCTTTGCTCGCTTCAACCAAGGCGTCATATACACCAGAAATGCTCGCTCCTCGATCATCCAAGATCAGTCTCCACAACAGAGGTACACTCAGTAAATCCACGTAAGTCAGCTGGTCCTGATGGCATACCCGGACGTGTGCTCAGGACTTAGTAAACTGATCGCTAAGCTCAGTGACCTGGGTATCTGCACATCCATATACAGTTGGATTATGGACTTCTTAACAAATAGACCTCAGTCTGTAAGGTTGGGTAATCACATATCCTCAATCCTCATCCTAAACACCGGTGTCCCACAAGGCTGTGTGCTGAGCCCAATGCTCTACTCCCTGTTCACCCATGACTGTGTTCCGTGGCATAATTCCAACATCTTCATCAAATATGCAGATGATACCACAGTTGTTGGTCGAATCAACAGCAACAATGAATCGGACTACAGGGAGGAGATCCAAAGCCTGTCAGCATGGTGTTCCATGAACAACCTCACCCTCAATGCCATGAAGACCAAAGAGCTCATTGTGGACTTCCGGAAATCTAACAGCAGCAGACACTCCCCTATCTACATCAACGAGTCTGAAGTAGAGCGTGTCTCCAGCTTTAAGTTCCTTGGCATCCACATCTCTGTGGATCTGTCCTGGCATCTGAACACCTCAACTCTGGTTCGGAAGGCGCAACAGCGTCTTTACTTCCTGAGAAGATTAAAAAGTTCACCTATCCCCCAAGATCCTGACCAACTTTTACCGCTGCATCATTGAGAGTATCTTGACAAGCTCCATCACAGTGTGGTATGGCAGCTCCACAGTGTGTGGAAAGAAATCACTGCATAGGGTTGTGAAAACCGCCCAATGCATCATCACGCACCCAACTACCTGCCATTGAGTCTCTTCACCACAGTAGATGTCTGCATAGAGCACACAAAATCATCAAGGACTCCTCCCATCTGAGTTATAAAGTGTTCAACCTCCTTCCATCCAGGAGGAGATACAGGACCATCGCAGCAGAACCAGCAGGTTCAGGGCCAGTTTTTTCCCCACAACCATAGATCTTCTGAACTCTACACTACACTGCTAGGACTCTCACATCTCACTACACTTTACCACCTTGCAGTTCTGCTCCACTCTGCATATTCTGTTATAATATTATTATAATATTATTGTAATATAATTAATGTACATATTGTCCACTTCATAGATTATACCTAGTTTATCTATGTCTATCTGTTTATATATATATATTTATATATACTATATACTATCTGTATATTATCTGTTACTGTTGTACACACACTGTACATAATGCACACATTTCTTGCACAATTTATAATTATACTTTACACTTTATCTGCTGTAAATACTACCTGTACACACCTCTCTATACACACTCTGTACACACCTCTCTATACACACTCTGTACACTCCTCTCTATACACACTCTGTACACACCTCTCTATACACACTCTGTACACACCTCTCTATACACACTCTGTACACTCCTCTCTATACACACTCTGTACACACCTCTCTATACACACTCTGTACACACCTCTCTATACACACTCTGTACACACCTCTCTATACACACTCTGTACACACCTCTCTATACACACTCTGTACACACCTCTCTATACACACTCTGTACACACCTCTCTATACACACTCTGTACACTCCTCTCTATACACACTCTGTACACACCTCTCTATACACACTCTGTACACACCTCTCTATACACACTCTGTACACACCTCTCTATACACACTCTGTACACTCCTCTCTATACACACTCTGTACACTCCTCTCTATACACACTCTGTACACACCTCTCTATACACACTCTGTACACACCTCTCTATACACACTCTGTACACTCCTCTCTATACACACTCTGTACACACCTCTCTATACACACTCTGTACACTCCTCTCTATACACACTCTGTACACACCTCTCTATACACACTCTGTACACACCTCTCTATACACACTCTGTACACACCTCTCTATACACACTCTGTACACTCCTCTCTATACACACTCTGTACACTCCTCTCTATACACACTCTGTACACACCTCTCTATACACACTCTGTACACACCTCTCTATACACACTCTGTACACACCTCTCTATACACACTCTGTACACTCCTCTCTATACACACTCTGTACACACCTCTCTATACACACTCTGTACACACCTCTCTATACACACTCTGACATGGCCTTATTTACTGATCTACATATTTATCTGCACTTGTTCATTTGCACAATTTCTACTATTTGCACTTCTGGTAGATGATAAACATTTCGTTAAATAGCATTTCGTTGCTATGGACCTGTACTCTGCAATGACAAAGTTGTATCTATCTATCTATCTATCTATCTATCTATCTATCTATCTATCTATCTATCTATCTATCTATCTATCTATCTATCTATCTATCTATCTATCTATCTATCACTTATTCTGATTCACTTGCTCTGAATGACTTGTTTTAAATCACTTGCTCTGAATCACTTGGTTTGAATGACTTGCTCTGAATCACTCGTTTTGAATCACTTGTTTTGAATCACTTGTTTTGAATCACTTGTTTTGAATCACTTGTTTGAAATCGACAGTTTGGAAGGGTCAGAAATCTGTAAGGAGGAAACCGAGAGTGAGCTGTAGATCAGAAAGATTTTTATCACAAAAGGAAAATTCCAGAGCGACTGTGCCGTGACATGAACGCTCACTGCTGCCAAGATGGCAGACGTTCAAGCAGAAGCACAAAACAAAGTGACTCAACATCACCCAGAAAATCAGAGAGGAATGACAGGCAGTGTGTGATCAAGTGTGTGATCAGTGTGTTGTGTGTGTTGTGTTGAATCTGACAGTCACACACCCATCACAATTAATCACCACATCATGACAGGAGCAACCATTGTGATGAAAGAATGGGGGGAGTGTGTGTGTGTGTGTGTCTTCAAACCTCTTTAATCTCCCGCTGAAGCTTCTGATTGGCCTCCTCAGTCTTGGTCACCTCCCTCCTGGCAGCAGTGAGCTGTTCCTCAATCTCACCAACCTACACACACACACACACACAAACCAGTACAGACAGACACCTATGTTAATTATTGTTAACTATTGGCTCCCTGGTCAACTCCTGTCACAATTGTAAAAGAAGGAGAAACGTCACAGGTGAAAGTTTCTCAGGTGAAGATTGGTAAAAAAAAAAAAAAATAATAATCTTCAGCATGAAATAAAACAGACACAATGCTTATTTTAGGTTAAATGTATTCAGAGCTTTTGAGCTACAGACAAAGCAGCTTTACTGTAACAG
>NC_080711.1:2006427-2008927 GCF_019097595.1 Hemibagrus wyckioides | reverse complement strand
AAAGAACTGTCTCGGTACGGGTGAATCGTCTCCCCCATTAAGAGAATCCCTCTTGGCTGTAAGTCCCCACTGGTTAAACACTTGGTTTCTTTTAGAAGAATGGTCTTCATGGTTTTTAAAGAAGGTGTGGAAGAGCTGAATGCCGTTTTTAAATTCAGAGTTGAAGGCTTTGACTACAATCTGTTTGTTTCTTCTGATACAGATATTAAGTGCTTTAAATGTGGAAAAACTGGTCATCTTGCTCGGGCCTGCCCTGAGAGGCAGAGTGACCCCGGTGTTTCTGAGCGACCGGGGCAGGACGCAGCTCAGTCGGCTGGGGTCGTTCCCCCTGCGGCTACAGTTCGGCCGGCTGCTGAGGGCCCCGGAGCTGCTGCTGCACCAGACCCGAAAGAGAGTGAGCCCCAAGCCCAGCCTGCAACCCAGAAGCCCACTGGAGCTGTAACAGCCCCGGAAAAGCCATGCACGGCCGAACCGGCCGCGGAAGAGCCATGCTCAGCTCAACCGGACCGGGAGAAGCCGTGCTCCACTGAGAAGAGCTCAGTGGGTTCTGGAGCAGTGCTGGAGCTGCCTGCGCTGGCAGAGGCAGGCACGGAGGTGCAGAGCGAACGCCCGGAAACACCGGACTACTACTACACCAGTGCAGGGGGACGGGGGAGACGTGGACATGGTGGATGAGCCCGTCTTTAAAGTGCTGAATAAAAGGAAAAAGCAAGGTAAGGGACGGGGAAAAAAGCAGGCAAAAAAGGACACAAAGATGGGGGAACGAGAATCAGACAGTGATGACTGCATGTCAGACTCTGTTTTAATGTTCGATTCTCAGGAGGAACAGGTTCATGTTGTGTACAGCGCTGATGATATTAAAGAGTTTTTAAGGAACACCAAATGGCAGAAAAATGTAGCATTGGAAGAGTTTTTCCCGAACCGTAAGCAGTTTATTCACAACGTGAAGTTCTTCAGAAGAGAAGGTGCGTTTATTGATGTAGAAATTTTCCGTCTGAAGAAACTGATCACAAGAGTGAATAAGGAAAACTCTGATGATGACTAGTGTGGTGTTTTTTTATGGTAGAGTGGTTTTTACCCTCTGTTTAATTTTATTTATTTTATTTATTTTTATGAAAGGAGTTAATATTGCGAGTTTAAATATTAATGGAGCAAGAGAGCAAATCAAGAGAGCTAAACTGTATGAAGTTTTAAAGCAGAAGCACATTGACGTTGCCATGCTGCAAGAAACCCACAGTGATACCAGCAATGCTGCTGATTGGGTGAAGGAGTGGGATGGGTTGGTGATTTTAAGCCATAACACAACGCTCAGTGGTGGAGTCGCCTTGCTCTTTGCTCGCAGTTTTATTCCTTGTTCTTATTCAGTTGAAGAATTTTTAAATGGGAGGCTTTTAAAAGTGAAAACTTTTTATGAGAATGAGGTTTTAGTTTTTATTTGTGTGTACACTCCCACCAGTGCAGTGGAGAGGATGATGTTTTTAGATACTCTGAACAATGTCATTGCTGACTGCAACACTGCAGAGATTTTAATTCTGGGTGGTGATTTTAACTGTACTACAGATATTTTAGACCGGAACCACACAGAACCTCACATGGCTTCCCGTAAGCGTCTGTGGGAGATGGTGGAGGCCCACGAGTTGAGCGACATATGGAGAACTTTTCATAAGAACAAGAGACAGTACACGTGGGCCCATGCCATAGATAACACACTCTCCCTGGCGAGATTAGATCGTTTTTATGGTTTTAAGCATCAGCTGACGTTTTTTTACAAAGTGTTTTATTGTTCCAGTAGGTATCTCTGACCACAGTATGGTACAGTGTACTATTACTAAAGAGAAGGTTAAACCTAGGAGTGCCTACTGGCATTTTAACACTGCTCTTTTAGAAGACGCTAATTTTAGGGAGTCTTTTATTTTTTTATGGAATTGTTTTAAACATGAGAAGGCAGCTTTTAGTTCACTTCAGCTGTGGTGGGATGTGACAAAAACACAAATCAAAGAATTCTGTCAACAGTACACTCTCAATGTCACAAGAGACATTGTTAGATCTCTGAAAGCTCTGGAGATAGAAATAGTGGAGCTCCAGCGTTTGGAGGCCACTGGAAATCGAGGGCATATTGAAGCCCTCAAACGTAAAAAATCCAAAATGAACGACCTGTTAGACATTACAGCACAGGGGGCGCTGGTCCACTCACGCTTTAAAAGCACTGCTGAGATGGATGCTCCTTCAAAGTTCTTTTTCAGTTTAGAGCAGAAGAATGGACAGAAAAGATTTATACATGCTGTGCAAACAGAATCAGGGGATCTCGTATCTGAGCCCACTGAAATTCGCCAGCAGACAGTAAGCTTCTACTCGAAGCTGTACAGCAGTGAGTGGTCAGGGGCACAAGCGGTGGAGGACAGCTTCCTCATGGACCTGCCAAAGCTCTCTGAGCAAGCAGCGAGAGAGCTGGACAGGGAGCTGACGCTGGAGGAGGTTCATGAGGCTCTCCAGGGGATGG
>NC_080711.1:1981427-1998927 GCF_019097595.1 Hemibagrus wyckioides | reverse complement strand
ACACCTCTCCAACATCTCTCCAAACATCACCACAACATGCACCAACACCTCCCCAAACATCACCACAACATGCACCAACACCTCCCCAACATCTCTCCAAACATCACCACAACATGTACCAACACCTCCCCAACACCTCCCCAAACATCACCACAACATGCACCAACACCTCCCCAAACATCACCACAACATGCACCAACACCTCCCCAAACATCACCACAACATGCACCAACACCTCCCCAAACATCACCACAACATGCACCAACACCTCCCCAAACATCACCACAACATGCACCAACACCTCCCCAAACATCACCACAACATGCACCAACACCTCCCCAACATCTCTCCAAACATCACCACAACATGCACCAACACCTCCCCAACATCTCTCCAAACATCACCACAACATGTACCAACACCTCCCCAACACCTCCCCAAACATCACCACAACATGCACCAACACCTCCCCAAACATCACCACAACATGCACCAACACCTCCCCCAAACATCACCACAACATGCACCAACACCTCCCCAAACATCACCACAACATGCACCAACACCTCCCAAACATCACCACAACATGCACCAACACCTCCCCAACATCTCTCCAAAGATCACCACAACATGTACCAACACCTCCCAACATCTCTCAAACATCACCACAACATGTACCAACACCTCCCAACACCTCCCCAAACATCACCACACATGCACCAACACCTCCCCAACACCTCCCCAAACATCACCACAACATGCACCAACACCTCCCCAAACATCACCACAACATGCACCAACACCTCCCCAAACATCACCACAACATGCACCAACACCTCCCCAAACATCACCACAACATGCACCAACACCTCCCCAACATCTCTCCAAAGATCACCACAACATGTACCAACACCTCCCCAACATCTCTCCAAACATCACCACAACATGTACCAACACCTCCCCAACACCTCCCCAAACATCACCACAACATGCACCAACACCTCCCCAACACCTCCCCAAACATCACCACAACATGCACCAACACCTCCCCAAACATCACCACAACATGCACCAACACCTCCCCAACACCTCCCCAAACATCACCACAACATGCACCAACACCTCCCCAAACATCACCACAACATGTACCAACACCTCCCCAACATCTCTCCAAACATCACCACAACATGTACCAACACCTCTCCAACATCTCTCCAAACATCACCACAACATGCACCAACACCTCCCCAAACATCACCACAACATGCACCAACACCTCCCCAACACCTCCCCAAACATCACCACAACATGCACCAACACCTCCCCAAACATCACCACAACATGCACCAACACCTCCCCAAACATCACCACAACATGCACCAACACCTCCCCAACACCTCCCCAAACATCACCACAACATGCACCAACACCTCTCCAACACTACAAAAATGTCCAAACATTTCCCAGTACATATCCCTAAATATCCTATGCACATCTCCCAACATGTTTCCAAACACATCTCCAAGCATGTCTCCCAACACCTTCCCTACATGTTCCCTACACATCTATCTACATCTCTCAACATATCCCCAATATTTGTCCTACACGTCTCCCAAAGTATCCCCGACATTTCTCTGAACACCCCCCTACATATCCCCAACACTCTGTCAACATATCCCCAACACACCCCAACAACATATCATAATCATCATAATGAGGGACAGCTGTGAAAAGCATTTCACTACATGTCGTACTGTGTATGATTTTGTATGTGATAAATAAAATTTGAATTTGAATTTAACACCCCCCAACAACATATCCCAAACACACACCCCAACAACATATCCCAAACACACACACCCAACAACATATCCCCAACACACCCCAACAACATATCCCCAACACACTGTCAACATATCCCCAACACACTGCCAACATATCCCCAATACACCGTCAGCATATCCCTAACACACTGTCAACATATCCCCAACACATCCCAACATATCCCCAACACACCGTCAACATATCCCTAACACACTGTCAACATATCCCTAACACACCGTCAACATATCCCTAACACACTGTCAACATATCCCCAACACATCCCAACATATCCCCAATACACCGTCAACATATCCCTAACACACTGTCAACATATCCCCAACACACTGTCAACATATCCCCAACACATCCCAACATATCCCCAATACACCGTCAACATATCCCTAACACACTGTCAACATATCCCTAACACACCCCAACATATCCCCAACACACTGTCAACATATCCCCAACATATCCCAACATATCCCCAATACACCGTCAACATATCCCTAACACACTGTCAACATTTCCCCAACACACCCCAACATATCCCCAACACACTGTCAACATATCCCCAATACACCCCAACATATCCCCAACACACCGTCAACATATCCCCAATACACCGTCAACATATCCCTAACACACTGTCAACATATCCTAACACACCCCAACATATCCCCAACACACAGATCAACATATCCCCAATACACATAACATATCACAACACACTAGTCAACATATCCCCAATACACCGTCAACATATCCCTAACACACTGTCAACATATCCCCAATACACCCCAACATATCCCCAACACACCGTCAACATATCCCCAATACACCGTCAACATATCCCTAACACACTGTCAACATATCCCCAACACACCCCAACATATCCCCAACACACCGTCAACATATCCCCAATACACCGCAACATATCCCCAACACACCGTCAACATATCCCCAATACACCGTCAACATATCCCTAACACACTGTCAACATATCCCCAACACATCCCAACATATCCCCAATACACCGTCAACATATCCCTAACACACCCCAACAATATATCCCCAACATATCCCCAACACACCCCCAACACACCGCCCACATATCCCTAACACACATCAACATATCTCCAACACACCCTCTACATATCCCCAACACACCCCAACAACATATCCCCAACACACCGTCAACATATCCCCAATACACCCCAACATATCCCCAACACACCCTCAACATATCCCCAACACACTGTCAACATATCCCATTACACCGTCAGCATATCCCCAATACACCGTCAGCATATCCCTAACACACTGTCAACATATCCCCAACACATCCCAACATATCCCTAACACACATCAACATATCTCCAACACACCCTCTACATATCCCCAACACACCCCAACAACATATCCCCAACACACCGTCAACATATCCCCAATACACCCCAACATATCCCCAACACATCCCAACATATCCCCAATACACCGTCAACATATCCCTAACACACCCCAACAATATATCCCCAACATATCCCCAACACACCCCCAACACACCGCCCACATATCCCTAACACACATCAACATATCTCCAACACACCCTCTACATATCCCCAACACACCCCAACAACATATCCCCAACACACCGTCAACATATCCCCAATACACCCCAACATATCCCCAACACACCGTCAACATATCCCCAACACACTGTCAACATATCCCCAATACACCGTCAGCATATCCCCAATACACCGTCAGCATATCCCTAACACACTGTCAACATATCCCCAACACATCCCAACATATCCCTAACACACATCAACATATCTCCAACACACCCTCTACATATCCCCAACACACCCCAACAACATATCCCCAACACACCGTCAACATATCCCCAATACACCCCAACATATCCCCAACACACCGTCAACATATCCCCAACACACTGTCAACATATCCCCAATACACCGTCAGCATATCCCCAATACACCGTCAGCATATCCCTAACACACTGTCAACATATCCCCAACACATCCCAACATATCCCTAACACACCGCAACAATATATCCCCAACATATCCCCAACACACTGCCAACATATCCCCAACACACCGCCCACATATCCCTAACACACATCAACATATCTCCAACACACCCTCTAGATAGATAGATAGATAGATAGATAGATAGATAGATAGATAGATAGATAGATAGATAGATAGATCTAAATTATCTCTAAAATATCCCCAACACACACCCAAACATATTCCCTACATATCCCCAACGCACATTCAACATATCCCCAACACCTCCCCTACATATCCCAAACACACCCCCTACATATACCCAACACCTCCCCTACATATACCCAACACCTCCCCTACATATCCCAAACACACCCCCTACATATCCTCAACACCTCCGCTACATATCCCAAACACACGCCCTACATATCCTGAACACCTCCCCTACATAACCCCAACACACCCCCTACATATCCCCAACACCTCCCCTACATATCCCCAACACAACCCCAACACACACCCTTCACACACCTCAACACTAGAAAGACATCACAGCTCTTTCCACATGTCCACATTACCGTCACTCATTACCTTTTCATCCTGTACTGCTCTAAAGTGCTAATGGAGTCTAAGAGCGTTCAGATCTGACCACAGACAGGAAGTGAAGAAGTGCACAGCTCTGCATTATACCAACACACACACACACACACACACATACACACACACACTATTAAGAAGTGCTGTACATTATTTGAAAACTGAATCATGTTCACTGCTCAGCTGGTTCGTTTTTTTTAATCAGTGCAGAAAACTGAAATTTATCCGAATTTCCTATTTATAATCTATTTACGTTTATTTAATAACAAAAATATTTCCTCTGTCCGCTCTCCAGAGAGTGAGAATTTGTGGCCAGATTTGTGCTGTATTTTGTGAACATCAGTGAAATTGGTTCATGGATTTGACAAAGCATGAAATGTAACTCTAAACTGATAAAAACTACGAGGTGATCCATTTTAATTCTAATTATTGGCACACTGATGTGGTGAAAGAGAAATTAAACACTTTTCATCACGTTTATTATTTTCCCGTAAGAGCACAAAACGGACTGCTTTATTCCTTAACACTACAACACTCTCACCTCTCTGAGATCCCAGCTCTCCGGATCTACTGGGATCGGTTCTAACCAGTGAGGATTTCATTTAAGCGAACTGGCGCCTCTGAGACGCCTCTGTTTGTACAGCCATCACAGTGAAGAACACAGCGCTGCTGAACAAACCCACACTGCTGTAAGGAAAAAATACTCCACATCATAGTCACTAAGGGCTTAAAGGGGAATAACGCAGAACTGAGCTGAGCAGCAGAACCAAGTTCACCACCAGAACCGAGTTCATCAACAGGACCAAGTTTACCAGCAGAACCAAATTCCCCAGCAGAACCGAGTTCACCAGCAAAATCGAGCTGAGCAGCAGAACCAGGCTCATGAGCAGAACTGAGCTGAGCAGCAGAACCGAGTTTGTCAACAGAACCAGGAAGAGAACCGCTCACCGGATCAGGAACATGTGGAAAGAAAGGTTCCAAACACTTGAGTTCACAAACCGCCATTTAAATTACACCCTCATCTCTACCACCACACTCTCTCTCTCTCTCTCTCTCTCTCTCTCTCTCTATCAATTCATTCTGTCTATCTGTTCTTTCATTCTATAATATCTCAGCATTTTAATCTTTTCTCTCTTTGACTGTTTTATTATTTTGTTCTTTCTGTAACATCTTAACACCATGAGACTTGTTTCTTTCTGTCATCTCTCTTTCTCAAATACTTTGTTTTTTTCTTTACTTGCTTACTTAATTCACTGATGTGCTTCTTTCTTTCTTTCTTTCTTTCTTTCTTTCTTTCTTTCTTTCTTTCTTTATCATTCCTTTTTTCTCTTTCCTCATAATTTCTGTCTCTTTCTAGTCAACAGATTATTTCTTTTATTAGTTTAATTTTTTCTCTTTTTCTTTCTCCATTTCTTTCTGTAATATTTAATAACTAGATGAAGTTTTTTCTTTTTCTCATATTTTTTTAAATTCTGCCTTTCTTTCTTTCTGTACTATTTTAATCAGTCATTTAATTATTTTTATATTGTTGTTTCTTTCTTTCTTTCTTTCTTTCTTTCTTTCTTTCTTTCTTTCTTTCTTTCTTTCTCACTAGCTCAAGTGCTTCAAGTCAAACAGAGCTAACTCGGTCACTGAGTCATGATGTATATAAATAAATGAATATATAAATGTTTTATCTCAGGATTGTTTGTGATATTTAAGATCATGCACTATGCTGTACGCTCAGATTCTGAAGAAATCTCGAAACATTTTCTGTCCCAGTTTTATTTACTCATTGAGACCAGCGGAAAACTGGGATCTGGGACACGCTGTGGGATCTGGTGACAGGAGAGAGGAGAGAGGGAGAGAGGGAAGAAGAGAGAGGGAAGGAAAAAGAGGAGAGAGAGAGAGAGCGAGAGAGAGGAGAGAAGAGGAGAGAGAGAGAGAGAAGAGGAAAGAGAGAGAGAGAGAGAGAGAGAGAGAGAGAAGAGGAAAGAGAGAGAGAGAGAGAGAGAGAGAGAGAGAAGAGGAAAGAGAGAGAGAGAAGAGGAAAGAGAGAGAGAGAGAGAGAGAGAGAGAGAGAAGAGGAGAGAGAGAGAGAGAGAGAGTAGAGGGGAGATGAGAGAGAAGAGGAAAGAGAGAGAGAGAGAGAGAGAGAGAGAGAGAGAGAGAGAGAGAAGAGGAAAGAGAGAGAGAGAGAGAGAGAGAGAGTAGAGGGGAGATGAGATGAGAGAGAGAAGAGGAAAGAGAGATTGAGAGAGAGAGAAAGAGAGAGAGAGAGTAGAGGGGAGATGAGAGAGAGAGAGAAGAGGAAAGAGAGAGAGAGAGAGAGAGAGAGAGAGTAGAGGGGAGATGAGAGAGAGAGAGAGAGAGAGAGAGAGAGAGAGAGAGTAGAGAGAGAGAGAGAGAGAGAGAGAGAGAGAGAGAGAGAGAGAGAGAGAGAGAGAGAGAGAGAGAGAGAGAGAGAGAGAGAGAGAGAGAGAGAGAGTAGAGGGGAGATGAGAGAGAGAGAGAGAGAGAGAGAGAGAGAGTAGAGGGGAGATGAGAGAGAGAGAGAGAGAGAGAGAGAGAGAGAGAGAGAGTAGAGGGGAGATGAGAGAGAGAGAGAGAGAGAGAGAGAGAGAGAGAGAGAGTAGAGGGGAGATGAGAGAGAGAGAGAGAGAGAGAGTAGAGGGGAGATGAGAGAGGGAGAGAGAGAGAGAGAGTAGAGGGGAGATGAGAGAGGGAGAGAGAGAGAGAGTAGAGGGGAGATGAGAGAGGGAGAGAGAGAGAGAGAGTAGAGGGGAGATGAGAGAGAGAGAGAGAGAGAGAGAGAGAGAGAGAGAGTGGGGGGGAGAAGAGAGAGGGAGAGAGAGAGAGAGAGGAGAGAGAGAGAGAGAGAGAGAGAGAGAGAGAGAGAGAGAGTAGAGGGGAGATGAGAGAGGGGAGCTGTGTGTGAAATAAAGACTGATGGGTCAGAGAGAGAAAAATCCAAACCAAAACAACGCTGCTGAGTTCAGACAACAGAACAGCAGAGGAGTGAGTCAGAGCAGAACAGGTCCTGGGGAGAGAAAGCAGGTCAGCATCTTCTCTCTCTCTCTCTCTCTCCATCTCTCTGCCTCTCTCTCTTCTTCCCTCTCTCTTTCACTCTCACCATCTCTCTCCCTCCCTCCCTCCCTCCCTCTTTTCTTTCTACCAAGATGATGTTTAGTCATGCCTCGGCCTCTCTACTGCATCAGATTCTTCATCTTTTACAATCTGATCCCACTTGTCTTCATCTTTCTGCTCTCCAAAGCTTCCAGTACTCTATATGACCAAAAGTATGTGCCCCCTGACCATCACACTCCTATTTGTGCTGGATTTATTCCTCTCTCTTCCCTGTTCCAATCAGCTCAACTCTTGTACCCTGTGAAGGTTTTCCACTAGATATTGGATTGTGTCTGTGGGGATTAGTGATCATTCAGCTATAAGAGCATTATTGAGACCAGTCTCTGATGTTGGGATGTTGAGGAGACTCCAGTTCCAGTTCATCCCAGTGGGGTTGAGTCAGAGTCGGGGCTCTGTGCAGGACACTCCAGTTCTCCAACCTTTACCTCCACACCTTGTCAGGGGCTTTGTGCTTCATGCTGGAGCAGGGGTTGAGTCTCTTAAGGAAGACCAGTAAAGGGAAATTGTAATTCCATAGCAAACTGAGACCTTCTATATAACTGTGTGCTTTTAAAATGTAGGAGACGAACCGTATATGAGTGTGATGGTCATAGGCGCTCATTCTTTTGGCAGTATAACCATATCAAAATGTCTTCCTTCGGTCCACAGAGTTCTTCTTCTCCCCCTAAATATGGATGTTCATGAGTTTGGAGAAGAACCATGTATGGGTGTGATGGTCAGGGTGAATGTGTTCTTGGTCATATAGTGTGTTAAGAAAAGAAAGTTCAGCATCTTCAGATCATACAAGTGATAAAAACATCTCGATGATGAAATTAGCTTAAAGAAACGCTAGCTTCTTTTAGATCTGAGAGTTATGGAATTCTGAAGAAATCTGATAGTTTGTTAATATCTTATGTCTTATACATAGCTTTACACACACACACACACACACTGGTGTACCTGAGGGAGGGCGATGGACAGCTGTCTCTGGAGCGAGTCCTTCTCGTGTCCCAGTTCCCGGAGGCGGAGCTGCGCCGTCCCCAGACTCTCCTGCGTCTCTCTCAGACTCTCCAGCAGCCGCTCTCTCTCCGTCAGCATGTTCACCATCAGAGACTCCAGGTTGCCCGTGCTGCCACCTTCGTAACTGCCCCCGATGCCCCCCATGCCCCCTCCCATGCCACTCCCACCCCCGGCAGGCGAGGACGGCCCTCCTCCCCCTCCACCGCGACCATCCTCCGATATAGTGGGCATCACCTCGCACATCATCCTGAGGCCGGGAAGTGTGAGAGCAGGTCACGTGACTCTGTGTGTGTGTGTGTGTGTGTGTGTGTAAAACCCTTACAGCTTTCCGTGAAGCGTAAAGCTGTGTACTCTTTGAAGGACGATTCTTTATGTAAACAGAAAGAAATTCTTCATCAACAAACGTCCAGGGCCTTCTGCAGTCCTTTCCTCCAAACAAAATGTCCTCCTTTGGTCCACAAGGTTTTTTCTTCTCCTCTAAATATGGACGCTCACGAGAAGCTGGCGTCCCCTCGTTTTCTTCAAATCATCCATTTTTTAAAAAATGTACTCTCTTCTGTTTATTCAGTAAATAGTCTTCGTCTAGAATTCCTCAGTTAGGGTGAAGTTTGGGGTGGAGAAAGCGGGTGTGGTCCAGAGGAAACCAGTAGGAGAATCGAGAAGGACGGTTGGGTTGTGGGGGAGGGGCAGGAGAGGTGGGCGGGGCATAAACCAGGGATGTCAAACCCTCTGGGGATGATCAGCTACAAGAGAGCTGTGGAGAAGAAAGAAGAGAGAGAACAAATTAGCAAATGAACTCAAAGTATAGCAAGTCTCAAGGAAAGAGGCGTGGTCTCAGTTAGCCAATCACAGTCAAAAAAGCATGGATTCTGACATCTCACCTAAAACATCTAGCTACTGCAATGGCTACCTCAGATCCAGGTACAAAAATCCTACACACCCCAGTGAAGATAGCGAGATAAATCAGGACTTTTCTGTCTTCTAATGTGTGAGACAGAAAGCGACAAAAGACAAAAAAGTTTACACACCCCTTTAACTAGCGCCTTAAGAAGTAAAAATCTACCAACTTGCTGATTTATTGATTTTATTCTCACACTTCCTGGTAAACATGCTCCAGATCTACCAGTGAGCGGATCTCCTGTGCACAGCCTCATCATGTCATTCCACAGAGTTTGGATTCCAGAACATTGATCATCTTCTTCTAAAGCTGTTCATTTATTGACCTGGAGTAGTGCTGGAATGTGCTGTGTTCCTTCATCTTCAACTTCCAGAGCTGCAGGTTTTGGGAACCAGCAAGAACCAGCTCCAGACTGGAGCTCTAACCTCAAGAACCAGCTTCAGACTGGAGCTCTAACCTCAGGAACCAGCTCCAGACTGGAGCTCTAACCTCAAGAACCAGCTCCAGACTGGAGCTCTAACCTCAAGAACCAGCTCCAGACTGGAGCTCTAACCTCAAGAACCAGCTCCAGACTGGAGCTCTAACCTCAAGAACCAGCTCCAGACTGGAGCTTTAACCTCAAGAACCAGCTCCAGACTGGAGCTCTAACCTCAAGAACCAGCTCCAGACTGGAGCTCTAACCTCAAGAACCAGCTCCAGACTGGAGCTCTAACCTCAAGTACCAGCTCCAGACTGGAGCTTTAACCTCAAGAACTAGCTCCAGACTGGAGCTTTAACCTCAAGAACCAGCTCCAGACTGGAGCTTTAACCTCAAGAACCAGCTCCAGACTGGAGCTCTAACCTCAAGAACCAGCTCCAGACTGGAGCTTTAACCTCAAGAACTAGCTCCAGACTGGAGCTTTAACCTCAAGAACTAGCTCCAGACTAGACCTCCTTAAACAACATCGAAGATTTATTTCATTATAAAATTCTGAGTTCAAACAGATTTCTACATTAACCACAATGCCATTGGACGACCTGCACTGGGATTTAACCCTCACTTCATATCTATCAAAAGACAACGATGCAGCGGCACTTTAGTCCTTCAGTCTGTCCAGAGCTCTCACCTCGTCAGTTGCTAGCATCGTCCCCCTGTGCCGTCAGAGTGAGCGCTAACTTCACACAGGAATAATGGAACTAGCCTCAAATTAACAACACGATTGCTGAACACATCACATTTCACTATAAACGGATTTGATGCGTTTTAAAGTGCAGCGTGTCAAGCGGTTGATCAATAAACGTGGTCCGAGATTAGCGGGAAAAGTGGAGAACGTTCCTCTAATCCAGTGTTTTAACAGCAGCTTATACACAAAAATGAGCAAAATCTGCTTTTAGATCAAATGTTTACAATAAAGAGTTACTAAAGTATCTAAAGCTACACATATCTCTTTTTTTCTTGCATTTTTTGACTTGATTTCACACTTCAGGCTTCTCAATCTAGCTCATAAATATTGTGAACATTTTCCCCTCCAAACACAAAAGGACGACAGCTTCCGTATTTCCTCGAAGCTAACTATGAAACAGCTCATAATAAAACATATCTATTTTTATAATATCCAACACACCAATCAGTTATAACACTGTGAGCAGTGACCGGTGAAGTGAATAAGACTGAGTATCTCCTCATCATGGCCCCTGTTAGTGGGTGGGATATATCAGGCAGCAAGTCAACATTTTGTCCTCAAAGTTGATGTTAGAAGCAGGAAAAATGGACAAGTGTAAGGATTTGAGCGATTTTGACCAAAAGGGCCAAATTGTGATGGCTAGACCACTGGATCAGAGCATCTCCAAAACTGCAGCTCTTGTGGGGTGTTCCCGGTCTGCAGTGGTCAGTATCTATCAAAAGTGGTCCAAGGAAGGAACAGTGGTGAACCGGTGACAGGGTCATGGGCGGTCAAGGCTCATTGATGCACGTGGGGAGCGAAGGCTGGCCCGTGTGATCCGATCCAACAGACGAGTTACTGTTGCTCAAACTGCTGAAGAAGTTAATGCTGGTTCTGATAAAAAGGGGTCAGAATACACAGTGCAGGACGGGTCAGGGCTGTTTTGGCAGCAAAAGGGGGACCGACACAATATTAGGTAGGTGGTCATAATGTTATGCCTGACTGGTGTAACTAAATTATCTATTTTAAAATAAAAAGCTGTGATAATAGTATCAGTATCCTGACACTTCCATATGTTTAAACCTGTAATCCAGATCCCTGACCTAATCTGACACTGGAGACTCCTTCAGACGTGCAAAAGCAGCAACCTGAGATTCAAGAATTTGAATACCTTTAAATATAAATAAACAGAACATGTTATTGGCTCTCGCTCACTTCCTGCATGATAAGCAGCACTGACTCCAGTTTATGAGCTTATTGACGAGCTGGACGCGACCGTTACAGCATCTGACCATCTGTGGTCCAGCGCGATCTGGTGATAAACATGTTCAGTGAACTGAAGAGGTGTGAAGAGAAGAGGAGGAACATCAGAGAACTGCACAAGTGAACACGTGAAGATGACAAACAGCTCCAAAACGTGTGTTTATCAGCTTTACAGTATGACGTTGTTTTACATCATCAAGCTGTCATGTGATCTGAAACTGCACAAAGTAACTGGAGTATAAACACACACACACACACACACACACGTGATCGCAGGAGACAATCACGAGTAAAAATAAAAGCATGTGTTGAAAATAAATGAATCAGGTGTAAAAACACTAAAGATTAAATTCATGAACTTCAGGAATTAAATTCAGGAAATTCAGATGTGAATCAAATCAGTGAATCGTTTGAATACTACACATGAAAAATGAATCATGTGACAAAAACATGAAAACAAGCAACTCATGAAAAATAATAAAAGCATGTGCGCAATTTAAGAAGAACAAATCGTGAGAAAAGCTTCACGTGAGAATGAATAAATTCTGAAAAATGAAAAAGAGTCACGTGAAATAAATGAATCTTGTGAAAAATCACATGTGGGAAATGAATCATGAAAAGAAAACAAGTAAAATAAATAAGTAATGTGAAACATTCCATGAAAAATAAATGAATCGACAAAATCAAACATGAAAATGAAAGAATCGTGTGAACAAACGAATCACGAATCACTCAGCAGAATCAATATGAGGAAACGATACGAGAAAAAAATAAACGGACCGCGTGAAAGAAAACGTGTCAGAACTCACGTGTGAAAACACAGAGATCACGTGGAGAATGAATGGCGTGAGATATCACATGTCGCGACTGAACAATCATATGGTGGGGGAATGCGAATCATCGAATCGGGGAGGAATCACATGTGAAAATGAAAGAATCGTGTGATAAATGAATCAAGAAATCACTCAGCAGAATCAATCAGGTGAGAAACGATATGAGGAAAAAAATAAACAAATCATGTGGCAGGAAAACATGTCAGAACTCACGTGTGAAAACACAAAGATCACGTGGAGAATGAATCGCGACAGAAGAATCGTATGGTGGGGAAGACGAATCATCGAATCATGGGAGGAATCACATGTGAAAATGAAAGAATCGTGTGAACAAATGAGTCTCGGCGAAGCTCAGGAGGTAAAATTGATTCATTTAAAACGTCAATCATGTGAATGAATAAAATAATCATGTATACATGAATCATTTTCTAGGACAAGAATTACAATTGCACTGCATATGAATGTGTGAACACCTTAACATGGGAAGTGTGTAAATACACATGTAGGTATATACGTTAGGTGTGTGTGTGAGAGAGAGAGATTTCTATAACAGATAAAGCCCACACTTACAGTTTAGTCAGAATGGTTAAGGATTTTTAGGCCTCTCTTCTTTTCCTGATGTGAAAGCAGGCCGCATTCGAGGCGGAGGCGATAAAGCTCATCACCGACAACGCAAATCCATATCTATTTTGGTCCTCACTCTTTCTCTCTCTCTCGTTCTCACACTCTTTCTCTATCCATTACACACCTCCACCTGTCAAATCATTTACAAATAGCGTTTTTGTCCCTCCTTTAATCTGTATGGGGTTTTTTTGGGGGGGGGGGAGTGGGGGCAATTAAGCCTCGTTAGGAATAAGGTGCATGCATCCGCGCGCATGTAGAAGCCATCAGGCTCGTAATGGAGGCGAGGGAGAGATGCAAAGATGCAAGACGCGAGCGAGCGCGCGCGTGCGTGTGTATGTGTGTGCAGACAGACGGACAGACAGACGCACGGAGGGACGGACGGACAGACAGACAGACAGACAGACAGACAGACAGGGAGGAGATGGGTAAACGCATGCAGAGATGTCACATTTTACAAAATATCCGATTTCAGTCGCTGCAAAAATGGCGTGGAGATGAAAGAATAAGAAAATTAAAATAAGCCTCACACGCAAACACGCACGCGATGCACAAACCACATCTTCTCCATCTCAGCATCGCCGGGGTGGTGTTTAGGAAGCTAACGGATGCTGTGGCGTCTCTTCCACCATTACGTGCTCACACATGAAGAAGGAGAAGAGGAAGAAGGAGAAGAAGAAGAAGAAGAAGAAGAAGGCACTTTGTACTAAAATGATTGAATATTTTACCGACGACGTTGCAGCCATTGCATCACTTCTTCCTCCCTGTTATTTCCCCTCAGCATCCTTCCGCCTCCCTCCTCCTCCTCACCCTCCTCACAGCTGGCCGATAATAATACACACACACACACACACTGATGGGGGAAAATAAGGCACGGATGCGCGCGCCGTTATCCGCCGGTTCTCACCCTTGTCATCGCCGGTGCTGTCTTCAGTCACAGCCGCTCAAAATCCATCCGAGATTTCCGTCTGATTTTAATTTCTATTTAATTCCCTTCAACCTTACATATGTAAGGACACAGCAACTACAGACAATCCCAGTCTCTCTCTCCCTCTCTCTCTCTCTCTCTCTCACACACACACACACTCGCACACACATACACACACTAACACACACACACACACACACTACATCAGAGGTTGCCAGATTGGGTCGTCTCTCAATCCCGGTTTAAATCCCCGCCCCTGCCCGCTGTAAACCAACCCTCAGTATCCAAACGTTCTCACAAACCAAATTGCTTTCAGGTCACGTGGTGGTTGGGAAGACTTCCGGTTGTTTCAATATGAAGCAAGCGTTGTAGACTTGCTGACTTTTGAGACCACTTAGCGACTTGATTTTTTTTAATGAGCCGAAATCTAAATCCCAGATCTCACACTGATTCTGCATCACTGATCAACTATTTCCATTGATCCACAACAACCAATCAGTCATCACTGTTGCTCTTGACCATCATTTCTTCCTGATGATTACTGATTACCATTTTCCCAAAAAGACCAATCAACAATCTGCATTCTTCCCAACAACCAATCACTGATCATTAATGTTCCAACCAATCACAGTGTATCATTGTTCCAACCAATCACTGATCATCATTATTCCAGGCAACCAATCACTGATCATCATTATTCCAGGCAACCAATTAGTGATGATCATTGTTTTCCTGCCCTTGCATTTTTTTTTTGTTCTTGGTGATATTTACAGTAACAGAAGTAAATTCCATCAGTATCCGTATGGTATCTCTTCCCAGACTTCATTTTCTTTGTGCTTTTCATAAAAATTAAAATTTTGTAAGACACAGAAACAGCTCTTCTCTGGAGGCAGAGCCAAAGACAAATTCTTGCTATAAGAGAAGTTTGCGATATTAATCCAGAACTTAGATCAGATGTTTACATTTTGATGATACCCTCCCCAACACACACACACACACACACTTTAATATTATAGGGTGTGTGTGTAGATTTGTGCCGTTTAATGCAAATGAAGTCAATTTCCAGGTTTTAATTCTATAAAATATATTTCTGGGGGGTATGTTAACTGTACATAAAAAAAGCAAACAACTTTATTTAAGAACAGAGAATAAATGTGAAATATTTAAATCCTAATGTATAAGAACGAACCATTTTGTTTGTTTGATTTGTACATGCATGCTAAAAAGCAACTTTCTAAACAAAACTTTAAATTCAGGGAAGCTTCCCCCACCAAGTCTAGATCTGATGTTTTGTGCCAGAAAAACTATTTCAGACATTTTCAGACATTATCTAATCCTCTGCTAGGACAATCACTGATAAGATCAAAAAACTCGAAAGCGCTCGAATCTCAGAATGGCATATTTGCTTTCGATTGTTAAACATTTTTTCTGTTTTAATTCACTGTTTTGAGAAGATATACACATCACTCATTACAGCTAGTTGGTTAGCTTGCTGCTAGCAAAAGATCGTCAAGGCTTCCGTGGTTTTTATCTGTCCTGAGGAGAAATCCCCAATCTGGCAACTCGGCTTCATGTCTCCCTCTAGTGGCGCTCAATGGTATAATATTTCCTTACAGATATCACTCTCTCTCTCTCACACACACACACACACTTTCTCTCAGTATGTAATAACATTTATTTAGATGGACTCAGACCCTGTGCTTCTTTTTTCTAATCCTTCATGCACTAATATCTGAGTGTGTATGTTTCAACCAGTGTATTGTGCATGAGGATAATGGCGCTGTGAGCATGATGTCTGTGTGTGTGTGTGTGTTCCAGCATCCCAGAGAGCACCAGTCCAATAACACAAAGACACCAGCGGATTCTTTTAACCAATCAGAGCCAAGAAGAGGAGGGTCCTTACACTGATGCGAGCCAATCAGGTGTCAGGAGGAAGAGGGGGATGGCAGGAGGGTTGAGGAGGAGGAGGTAGGGGGTGGAGGAGGTGGAGGAGGAGGAGGAGGGAGATGGAGCAGGGTGGGGTAGGGGAGGAGGCTCCCTGAAGGGATGACGTAATGGGTTTTTTAGAGGGTGATGTCATCTCTAGTGCACAAGGGAAGGATTTAAAGCCACAGAGATCGTCTAGCTCGCCTCCGTCGTCTCGTGGCTTGTTGATAATTAGCAGTGAAGCGGCTTCTTCTCCTTCGTCATAGTTCTAACAGTTGATGTGAAAGTGTCAGGTGTTACGGTGTGACTTTTGTTTCCTGACAAATGGATCAGGAGAAGCCGCATCGCACCGCTGCTCTCGTTCATTTTTTCCCTTTTTCCCCCCTCTCCTGGTGTTTACTAGCAGTTCTGCTGATGAGTCTCATGCTGTTCTGGGAAATTCAGGTTGCACACACACACACACACACACACACACCTTCACCTACGATACAATATGATACCGTGATATTGATCCAAAATCCTGCATGGCATCACACCAGGAGAACCCTAAAGTAAAAAAAAGAATAAAATAAAACACACATCCATAAACCCTGCTGTTACTGGATGTGTGTATAAACCCTACCATCCTCCAGTCGCCATGGCAACAGAGGCAGCACAGCCGGCGTGTTTGTCTGGAGCTCGCGGCATCGGCGGCGTCCGGCTCTGAGCGGAGAGCAGCAGCTGAAGCAGCAGATGATGGGGGAAGCCCTCAGAGAAAATGTCCACGCACCACATCCTCGCTCCTTTACACAGGTCAGGGAAAGGACAGAGGTCAGAGGTCACAGAGAGCGGCTGTTACACGGAGAGCGGCTGTTACACGGCAAGCCGGACGCAAGGAAACAAAACATAGAAGAAGTCTTAATTAAAAAGGACACGTTTTAATCGTTAATGATCACATGATTAAAAAAAATTAATACTTACAAAAAAAAAAAAAAAAAATATTTACACACATTAAAAAAAAGCTAAAATAAAGGGAGACTTTTGCATTTTGAAAATCTGACAGAAATTGAAAAACAAATATATACTACATAAAGAAAAAATGAAAATAATAGTTAAGTAAAAAATGTAATAAAATATAAATATTTATTTAAAAAAATAATAAACAATTAAGTAAACAATTATGCAAAAAGAAATAATTTTGTGTTCATTAAATTATTCATAAAAATAATAGATAAATGATACCAGTTCTGTCGTGTCGTCTTTCTGCAGGATGTGCAGACGTTTATTAATCAATGTGGAATTGTATTATAATAATTAATAAATTA
>NC_080711.1:1916427-1978927 GCF_019097595.1 Hemibagrus wyckioides | reverse complement strand
GGAAAGTTACATTAGCTTAAAAAGCCTGAACTAAAATTCTGTGCTTCCAAACAGGAAATTGAGCAGGAAAAGGAAGGGATAACGATGGTGTGTGTGTGTGTGTGTGTTCAGGAAATGAGGATGAAATGTGAGACGAGGTGCAGCTCCAGACCGGAGACATGGCACCGAAATACTGGTTTATCAGAGCAGCAGACAGCATGAGTCAGGTGATGTTCACACACACAGCAGAGGAGAACTCACCGACTCGTCATCAACATTATTCTAAACTCATCCCGACAGCTGGGGTTTGATACCACACGTCTCTCACACTCTGAATCACGTAGATCAACAAACACCACGTCTTTATCAGCTTCTGCTTTTTCACGTCTCTCTACGTCTTAGCGTGACGCTCGTCAGTCTGCGTGTGGAGATTTTTACCTAAACACCAACAGAAATATTTAGAAATCACTGAGGAATAAAATAAGTACACACACACACACACACACACACACACACACATATATATATATATATATATATATATAAATGAAATACATTTTTAAAAAAGTATATCTATATATACTGTATATATATATATATATATATATATATATATATATATATATATATATATATATATATATATAAATTTAAAAAAAAATTTTATTGTGCTAACTTTATACGACTAAATAATATCAAAGCTACCTAAAGAAAATTGTTGCTATAGTAACAAAGGGTGTTGTTTTTATCTGTTGTTTTATTTACTTTATTTAAAAACTTTTTTAAATCATTAATACATTATTTAGATAATTATTTAATATTAAAGAATCAAAAAAACTCTAAAAGACAGTACTGTATATATAATCTAAATCTAAATCTAAATCTAAATAATACAGGCTTTTCACTCTGTGCTTAATCCCAGGTTATCGTCGTTCTAAACACCGCTTTCAACCCCGGGTAAAGAAAGGGTTTACGCCTGTAATTTGAAAGCTAGTTAGCACTGCTTTTTACCCGGGGTTATGACACCCTGCTCCGGAGCAGGGTTAGCACCCCATTTGTGTTGCGCATCGCGGTGCTAAGTTTGTTCAGTGTGAAACGGAACAGTGTTTGCTTGTTACTTCTGGACGCTTGGCAACAGACAGCCAATCAGAAACTGAGGCTCATGTCACGTCTGTAACAGGAAACGCTCGCTGTGTAAACAGGTTGCCTGCTGTTCTTCCAACTAGAACATTAAGACCATTAAGACCAATAATTGCGAAGGTTAACCTGGGGTTTACGAATGTCCAGTGTGAAACGTCTGTTAATGAACACCCAGGATTAACAGTTAACCCCAGGTAAAGTATGAGCGTGAGTGTGAAACCTGATTACAGATAACCCAGGATTCCGGATGACCCAGGGTTAACCGTTTCACGTGTGAAAAGCCCTACAGACGTGTAGGTCTTTTTTTTCATAATTAATGGCTCCTGATGAGCGAAGGAAAAAAATAAAACAATTTAAATAATGAAGTAATGAATAAATGAACACAAAACCTGAGTTTGTGAGCGCTGGATTTTAAACCAGTGAGGAAGACCTCTTTGGATTCCCATCCATTTATATATATATATAATTTTTATTTTTTTTATTATTTTTTTTATTATTTTTTTTATTATGAGTGTTCCAGCTGTAACATGTGGTGTAACAGTAAGAGTTTATTGTGAAGACTTTAATATAAAGCTGTGAAGCTTCCTGTGAAATCTCACTGGAGTTAGTGGGGAGGGGTTTGATTGACAGGTGGCAAGTGAGTGTGGCTTTTGGGGTCAAGAGAGTTGAGAAAAGAGGGGAAAGAATTTAAAGTAGGAATGTGGAATTAAATAAAGAATGTGAGACACAGAGAGAGTGTCTATGGATTGGACAGCCTGTGTGTGTGTGTGTGTAACAGAGTGAGAGAGAGAGAGAGAGAGAGAGAGAGAGAGAAATTTTTACATTTTATGTAATATGTTAATTATTACTTAAAAAGGATGTGAAAAAAGCAGAAAAAAATTATCCCTCCATCCATCCATCCATCTATCTATCTATCTATCTATCTATCTATCTATCTATCTATCTATCTATCTATCTATCTATCTATCTATCTATCTATCTACCCATCTATCGATCGATCGATCGATCGCTCTATCTATCTATCTATCTATCTATCTATCTATCTATCTATCTATCTATCTATCTATCTATCTATCCATCTACACATCTATCTACCCATCTATCTATCGATCGATCGCTCTATCTATCTATCTATCTATCTATCTATCTATCTATCTATCTATCTATCTATCTATCTATCTATCTATCTATCTACCCATCTATCGCTCTATCTATCGCTCTATCTATCTATCTATCTATCTATCTATCTATCTATCTATCTATCCATCTACCCATCTATCTACCCATCTATCTATCGATCGATCGCTCTATCTATCTATCTATCTATCTATCTATCTATCTATCTATCTATCTATCTATCTATCTATCTATCTATCTATCTATCTATCTATCTTTTTATGTTAATCATTACATAAAAAGGATGTGAAAAAAGGAGGGAAAAAAATGACAACTACAAGCACTCCAGATGGGGGCGTGTCTAAACTCGTCAAACAAACATTACAAACATCTCCTCCATTCAGGGCTCTGGGTTAAAGGTCATCAGCTTTCAGCAATTGATCATTAAAAAAATGGCAGCACTGACACCTGAGTCTGTGTGGCTTAATTACCATCGAAATAACAAGACACACGCACAGAAAAATGAGTCAGGACATGCTGTAGGGCAGACCTGGGCATTTTACGGCCCTACATCCGGCCCTTTGGACGTCCCTGTCTGTTAAGTCAGTCATAAACATAAATGAACAAGTATTTATTCTGTGCAAGCAATACAAAACTGTTGCTTTTATTTTGAAAAGCCTGGAGTTTTATTATTTCCATATGGACGTGTGTGCGTGTCTGAACAGTAACAGGTGATGCTGGTCAGATACCCCTAAAAATGTCAGCTCCTGTTAAAAAAAGAAAAGCTGATTCCGAATGCCACATTTTCAACAAGACATGGACTGCAAAATATTTATTTACAGAAATCGAAGGTAAAGCGTGTGCTTAGTTTGTGGTACACAGGTTCCTGTGTTCAAAGATTACAATCTGAATCACCACTTCGTGACCAAACACGAGGAGAAATACAAGAACCTGTCTGATGAAGAGCGTGCAAGAGTCGGAGGCTATGCTAGCCACACTGCAAACCCGACAAGGACTTTTTACAAAACTTCCCACACCCAGAGATGCAGCTGTCAAGACAAGTTATGTCACATCTCACCAAATCGCTAGAAAAATAAAGCATTTTCTGACGGAGAGTTTATTAAGGAGTGTATGGTGGACTCTGCTGCCCTGATATGCCCAGAGAAAAAGGGAGCATTTGAGAACGTGCCCCTCTCTGACGCACTGTAACGAGAAGAGTTTGACTACTTCCTCTTTGACCTACACAACAATTCATAAATTTACATAAATATTTACAGAATATCCTTATTCTTCCGATTACCAATAGCAGCTATTCAAAATATATAATTTATTGCTTTTTAGAATGGGAGAAAATTAATATTGAGCAGAATTAAGTTCAAGTTATCGTTGGTTCAGCCCTCCAACACAGTTCGTATTTGTTATGTGACCCCCTGTAGAAATGAATTGCCCAGCCCTTCTGTAGGGTCTGATCTGTGTGTGTGTGTGTGTGTGTTAAATAACTGAGCATGGCAGAAAGTAAAGACAAAGAACAATCCCAATCGATCATTTCTAACCAGAAAATCCCAATTAACATGATTAATTTCCAGTGATCTCACACAGGAGGCGTGGCCTAACAATCTCCCCTTTTTTTGAAGAATAAAGTGGCAGATTGAGCAGCTGAACATCAGCACTTTAACCACTGCTGCTTCCCCTGTGCAGCTCCATCATCAGAGCCGAATAAATACGTTTCTACTACACTGCCATCTACAGGACAGTAGCGGTAATGCAGCAGTAAAGTTAAAGCTACTGAGGAACAGTGTAATGGAGGAAAAAATTCATGGCTTGGTATCTAATATTTCTATCTCTTTTATATCTAAAGGATAATGATGAGGGAGAGGAAGAACCAGAGACAAAAATCAAAGAAATAAAACAAAATCAAATCTAAAATATTAAAACAAAAGTCTGAAAAAGATTTTAAAAATCTGATTCCTGTTAAACAGGAAATGATGTAAATGATGAAAAAGAATCTTTCACACATTTGATATCTGCTTTCTACAATAATAATCTCTTAGATATAGAAGTGAAATGATAGAAATGTACATTTTCCCATGTTTTCTTAAACTTTCCTAAAAATATAAATAAAATAAATAAGAAATAAAAATTGAGTAAATAAATAATAAGCTCCCAGTGTTACTGACCACTTCTTCTCTCTGGACCTGCCTGAGCTCCCAGTGATACTGACCACTTCTTCTCTCTGGACCTGCCTGAGCTCCCAGTGATACTGACCACTTCTTCTCTCTGGACCTGCCTGAGCTCCCAGTGATACTGACCACTTCTTCTCTCTGGACCTGCCTGAGCTCCCAGTGATACTGACCACTTCTTCTCTCTGGACCTGCCTGATTCATCCTGATGCTCCACTTCTGGTTGGAGTCTCAGCACTTGGTGGAGCTCACTGATGAGGACCAGCTGGAGATACAGGGACTGCTGTGGATAGAACCAATTGGAGATCATCGCTGAACATCTGACAGTTTCATGAGGAAGAAATAAATCTAAAGTAAATTTAGAAACCAAGCTGATGCTCAAACGCTCCACTTCACTGTATACAGCTAGAGAAAGGACATTATTTTTTAATAACTATATAAAGAAAGCTGAATAGAATTAAAAGTAAGAGAAGAGCAACAATTTAACCTGCTTGTGGAAAGAAAGAAAACAGAAAATGGTGGGGGGGGGGTGTAAGTGAGTGTGTGAGTGAGAGAGAGAGAGAGAGAGAGAGATAAGAGGGGGGGTGAGTGAGTGTGAGAGAGAGATAGAGAGAAGAAAGAGTGAGAGAGAGAGGGTGAGTGAGTGTGAGAGAAATAGAGTGAAGAAAAAGAATGAGGGGGGAGTAAGGTGCGAGTGTGTGAGTGAGAGAGGGACGCGGGAGAAAAAGGGTGAGTGAGTGAGTGTGTGTGTGAGAGAGAGAGAGAGAGAGAGAGAGAGAGAGAGAGAGAAGGTGAGTGAGTGTGTGAGAGACATAGAGTGAAGAAAAAGAATGAGGGGGGAGTAAGGTGCGAGTGTGTGAGTGAGAGAGGGAGAGAGAGAGAAGAAAAAGGGTGAGTGAGTGAGTGTGTGAGAGAGAGAGAGAGAGAGAGAGAGAGAGAGAGAGAAGGTGAGTGAGTGTGTGAGAGACATAGAGTGAAGAAAAAGAATGAGGGGGGAGTGTGTGAGTGAGAGAGAGAGAGCGAGAGAGAGAGTGAGAGAGAGAGAGAGAGAGAGAGAGAGAGAGAGTGAGAGAGATGGACAGTAATGTACTCTCTGGGTACTGTACTTAAGTGCACTTTTTCAGTATCTGTACCTGAGTATTATTTTTTCTGGAAACTTCTCACTGTAACTTCACTCCATTTGAAAAACAAATATTCTACGTTTTACTCCACTACATTTCTGTGAAGCTCACTGAGTAGAAAGTAGTTACGTAAATCAGAGGAGGATTTTTTTGTATATTTTTTGTTCAGTATGCTCCAGTTTTTAGAAAAGAGTAAAGATTCTTTTCTTGTTTAAAACATTTGCTTTATTTACTGAAAACAAACCACATGGCAGTCTCTCCAACTCTCCATCCAACCTGCAGAGGCATATCGAGGTATATATACTTTTCATTTCTGGTAAAATCTTGAAATGCCTGTGCCATGAAGTATGTATGGGAAGGTAAATGTTTTTTCTTGATGTATTTGTTTGCCTAGTTGCCATAGTTTTGCATATACACCACCAACACACTGGTAATGATGTCAGTTAACACGCAAAAATGTATGCTGCGTCCAAATTCTCATACTATCTGTCCTAAACGGTATTCGGAAAAAAAAATTAGTATGCCCAAAATTGTAGTATGCTGAAAAGAGTATTCCAAAAATTCCCAGATGGTCCACTACTTCCGGGAGAGAGTGGAAGCTGGTTTTAAAGCAGGTTGGATTTTTTTCTGCATTTACAGACCACTTGATTCAAATATGAATGAATGGATACACATTAGATGTGTATTTCTTTGTTGGGGGGTGGTGGGAGTGTTCAATAAAAAATGAAAATGATTATACCTGTCTTTTTTGTCAATTCAGTAGTTTAATTTCTATAGGTTTTGTAACATTCTAAAAGCTCTTAATTCCACTGGTCAGTATGTTCACTAGGTTGCTGCAAAAGGTACTGTCAGTACTGCATACAACAATGCAACAATAATAAAACAATGCCTCAACATTTACTTCTTAATTTTGATACTTAAGTACTTTTGAAAACAACTACTTCTGTACTATTACTTAAGTAAAAAAATCTGTCTTTTCTGAGGGAGGAGGGGTGAGGGGGGATGAGGTCACAGAACAGTGGCCGTGACATCACGGTAGATGTTCTGATGGTCATTTCAGCTAAAGACATGGAGATACAAGTCAGATACAACAAATCTTCGAGTTTAAAGAAGGATTCAAGGAGCAGAAAAGACGAAAGGTGAGATAGAGAGATCAAATAATTGTGTAGAAGAACTGAGAAGAAGTGATGAGGCCTCTATCTATCTATCTATCTATCTATCTATCTATCTATCTATCTATCTATCTATCTATCTATCTATCTGTATGTCTGTGTGTCTGTCTGTCTGTCTATCTATCTATCTGTCTGTCTATCTATCTGTCTGTCTATCTATCTGTCTGTCTATCTATCTGTCTGTATCTATCTATCTATCTATCTATCTATCTATCTATCTATCTATCTATCTATCTATCTATCTATCTATCTGTGTGTCTATCTGTCTGTGTGTCTATCTATCTATCTATCTATCTATCTATCTATCTATCTATCTATCTATCTATCTATCTATCTATCCATCTGTCTATCTATCCATGTCTGTCTGTCTGTCTGTCTGTCTATCTATATATATTCCTGTGTGTATGTCTATCTATCTATCTATCTATCTATCTATCTATCTATCTATCTATCTATCTGTCTGTCTGTCTGTCTGTCTGTCTGTCTGTCTGTCTGTCTGTCTATCTATCTATCTATCTATCTATCTATCTATCTATCTGTATGTCTGTCTCTCTATCTATCTATCTATCTATGTCTGAGTGTCTGTCTGTCTGTCTATATATATTCCTGTGTGTATGTCTATCTATCTATCTATCTATCTATCTATCTATCTATCTATCTATCTATCTGTCTGTCTGTCTGTCTATCTATCTATCTATCTATCTATCTATCTATCTATCTATCTATCTATCTATCTATCTATCTATGTCTGAGTGTCTATCTATCTATCTATCTATCTATCTATCTATCTATCTATCTATCTATCTATCTATCTATCTATCTATGTCTGAGTGTCTATCTATCTATCTATCTATCTATCTATCTATCTATCTATCTATCTATCTATCTATCTATCTATCTATCTATCCATCCATCTGTCTATCTATCCATGTCTGTCTGTCTGTCTGTCTGTCTGTCTATCTATATATATTCCTGTGTGTATGTCTGTCTGTCTATCTATCTATCTATCTATCTATCTATCTATCTATCTATCTATCTATCTATCTGTCTGTCTGTCTGTCTGTCTGTCTGTCTGTCTGTCTCTCTATCTATCTATCTATCTATCTATCTATCTATCTATCTATCTATCTATCTATCTATCTATCTATGTCTGAGTGTCTATCTATCTATCTATCTATCTATCTATCTATCTATCTATCTATCTATCTATCTATCTATCTATCTATCTATCCATGTCTGTCTGTCTGTCTATATATATTCCTGTGTGTATGTCTATCTGTCTGTCTGTCTGTCTGTCTGTCTGTCTATCTATCTATCTATCTATCTATCTATCTATCTATCTATCTATCTATCTATCTATCTATCTATCTATCCATCTGTCTATCTATCCATGTCTGTCTGTCTATCTATATTCCTGTGTGTCTATCTATCTGTCTGTCTGTCTGTCTATCTATCTATCTATCTATCTATCTATCTATCTATCTATCTATCTATCTATCTATCTATCTATCTATCTATCCATCCATCCATCTGTCTATCTATCCATGTCTGTCTGTCTGTCTGTCTATCTATATTCCTGTGTGTATGTCTATCTATCTATCTATCTATCTATCTATCTATCTATCTATCTATCTATCTGTCTGTCTGTCTGTCTGTCTGTCTGTCTGTCTGTCTATCTATATTCCTGTGTGTATGTCTATCTGTCTATCTATCTATCTGTCTGTCTGTCTGTCTGTCTGTCTATCTATCTATCTTGCCAAAAGTATTGGCTCACCCATCCAAATAATCAGAATCAGGTGTTCCAATCACTTCCATGGCCACAGGTGTATAAAATCAAGCACCTAGGCATGCAGACTGTTTTTACAAACATTTGTGAAAGAATGGGTCGCTCTCAGGAGCTCAGTGAATTCCAGCGTGGAACTGTGATAGGATGCCACCTGTGCAACAAATCCAGTCGTGAAATTTCCTCGCTCCTAAATATTCCACAGTCAACTGTCAGCTGTATTATAAGAACGTGGAAGTGTTTGGGAACGACAGCAACTCAGCCACCAAGTGGTAGGCCACGTAAACTGACGGAGCGGGGTCAGCGGATGCTGAGGCGCATAGTGCGAAGAGGTCACCAACTTTCTGCAGAGTCAATCGCTACAGACCTCCAAACTTCATGTGGCCTTCAGATTAGCTCAAGAACAGTGCGCAGAGAGCTTCATGGAATGGGTTTCCATGGCCGAGCAGCTGCATCCAAGCCATACATCACCAAGTGCAATGCAAAGCGTCGGATGCAGTGGTGTAAAGCACGCCGCCACTGGACTCTAGAGCAGTGGAGACGCGTTCTCTGGAGTGACGAATCACGCTTCTCCATCTGGTAATCTGATGGACGAGTCTGGGTTTGGCGGTTGCCAGGAGAACGGTACTTGTCTGACTGCATTGTGCCAAGTGTAAAGTTTGGTGGAGGGGGGATTATGGTGTGGGGTTGTTTTTCAGGAGCTGGGCTTGGCCCCTTAGTTCCAGTGAAAGGAACTCTGAATGCTTCAGCATACCAAGACATTTTGGACAATTCCATGCTCCCAACTTTGTGGGAACAGTTTGGAGCTGGCCCCTTCCTCTTCCAACATGACTGTGCACCAGTGACCAAAGCAAGGTCCATAAAGACATGGATGACAGAGTCTGGTGTGGATGAACTTGACTGGCCTGCACAGAGTCCTGACCTCAACCCCATAGAACACCTTTGGGATGAATTAGAGCGGAGACTGAGAGCCAGGCCTTCTCGTCCAACATCAGTGTGTGACCTCACAAATGTGCTTCTGGAAGAATGGTCAAAAATTCCCATAAACACACTCCTAAACCTTGTGGACAGCCTTCCCAGAAGAGTTGAAGCTGTTATAGCTGCAAAGGGTGGACCGACGTCATATTGAACCCTATGGATTAGGAATGGGATGTCACTTAAGTTCATATGCGAGTCAAGGCAGGTGAGCGAATACTTTTGGCAATATAGTGTAAGAGCTGTGACTAACTCTGAATAACTTTTATTCTTTCTGTATTTGTGTCTAGTTTGAACATTTAGTAGGCTGGGAAGCTTAAAATGTAATACCTTTAACAACTTTAATATCGTTTTGATAGAATACCTACGCTAAATAAATAGCTGCTAATGCTAGCGAGCTGTAGATAACCGTTACTAAACTGAGATTGTTCCAGATGTAGCTCGCGACGGTATCGCGAGACTGGAGGTCACGAGATTCTGCTTCACGACGCTATCTGACAAGCGCTAGTTTTGGTGACTTTCACTGGAAAATAATTTTCTAAAAATAATGTTTGTTGACACTAAATGACCCAGTCTGGTTAATCAGCAGCAGTGATGGCAAGTTCGGATCATTTTACTGACTGACTCGGATCTTTGAATCTCGTTCAGTTAATTTCTTTTCGAGTCATTTCTTACAGTGTTACGTGTTCATAGCCAATTACCTCGACACATCTACTCTTACACGAACGTTGATCACATCTGGAATAAGACAAAACTATAAACCAGTTGTAGGAAACAGGAGTAATAGTGATGTTTAGAATGAATCCTTAATATGACTCGGGTACACCGAATCGACTCAGAAAGCGATTCGTTCAGTTTGTATTGACTGCGCATGCGCAACATCCTATAGCTTCTTATACGATGGGAAAATATTAAATAGTGGGAAATATTAATTCATGAATTTGGGAATGGGATGTCACTTAAGTTCATATGCGAGTCAAGGCAGGTGAGCGAATACTTTTGGCAATATAGTGTATCTATCTGTCTATCTATCTGTCTATATGTCTATCTATCTGTCTGTCTGTCTATCTGTCTGTCTATCTATGTCTGTGTGTCTGTCTATCTATCTGTATGTCTGTGTCTGTTTATCTATCTATCTATCTATCTATCTATCTATCTATCTATCTATCTATCTATCTATCTATCTATCTATCTATCTTCCTGTGTGTATGTCTGTCTGTCTATCTATCTATCTATCTATATTCCTGTGTGTATGTCTGTCTATCTATCTATCATTGTTCCTGATGTTTCTTAAAGATGTTTATATGTGTTATTATTATTATTATTATTATTATTGAAAACTGCTGTGTAGATAAACATCATCATCATTAATAAATAAATGATATACTACAGTAAAGTGAAATATCTAGAATAAGAAGGTTTGGATTTCAGCCTGGATGTGATGTTCATCCATCAATAAATAAAAACAAAGAAATGGCTGAAGAGAGGCGTGTCAGGTGATGGAAAGAGGATCATAAATAATAATATTCAGAAGAAGTTAAAGAGTTAAATGAGTGTTTATTTTCTTGATGATGTTGATGTATTGAAGATATGTTCTTTTGTAGTTGGAACCCCAGGATGATGGCGAGTTCTTTACAAAACATTTGGATGCGTCCTAACCGCATGTTTTCTATCTCCAAGAAGGAAGGAGCTATTCCTGTAAGTACTGATGCTTTCAGCTTTTGGAGGAAAAACAAAGAAAGAAAAAACAACAACTTTTTCTTCTTATGTTTTACAGCAGAATAAGAAGCCTCTGAAAGTCCAGCTGAAGGAGACCCAGGAGGAGCTGAGGATAGAAAGAGAGATGAGAGAGGAGATGAAGAAGAAGATTGAAATGCTAAAGAAGGAGAGGAACTTCTGGGTGAAAGAGGTGGAAAAAATCGAGGAGAAGAGGCGAGCCGAGGTGAGGCTGTACGAGGCTCTGATTCGTGAGGAAGTGGACAAGATGAATTATGAGAGGAAGAAGCACAGAGACATGTTGAAGATGGAGGCAGACGAAAAGATCAAGTGTCTGGAGCAAGACATGGATGAGAGGCGCAAGCAGTGGAGGCAGGAACGAGAGAAGCTCCTGACGGATCTGGAGAACGCGAGAAGGGAACATGACCATATTGAGAAACAGAAGCTGGAGATTGAAGCTACCTGGAGAGAGCACACTGAAAGCTGGGCACAGAAGACCTTCACAATGTTGGAGGTGCTGGACAACAAGACAGAAGAGATCGAGGAACTGAAAAGAATGGTAGACAAACTTCAGAAGGAAGCAGAGATGAAGGAGCCTTTGACAGTGGAGAAGCTCCAGATATCATTTGGTACGAAAAAGTAGAAATGGTTCAGAAACTTATTCCAAAAGAAGAAAATCAAGGAGAAAGAGAGGATGATGAAAGAGATAGAGAGACTGCAGCTCCAGCAGAAAGAAAATGTGACCAGACAAACCAGGATGGCAGATGTGATGGAGGATCTAATGGAGGAAATGGATGAGATAATGAGAAGATCTCGGGCTGAAAAGGAGAGGATGGAGCTCGAGTCTGGGAGAGAAAGGAAAAAGTTGATGATGGAGAAAAAGCAAGAATGTCTCAAGCTCAAGCGCAGTTTGAGAAAGAGCATGGAAGAGGCTACAGAGGCGAAAGTTAAAGAAAACGTTTCAGGCCGAGAAGGAGAGGTTGGCGATGGAGCTTGAGAAACAGACAAAGAAAGTCATCCACAATGCTGTTTGTTTTGTGGATGCAGCGTGTGAAGTAAATGTCCATCACAGAGGGAAGAGAGACTCCAACAACCGTCTAATGTCCATTGTTAAAAGTTCTGTACAAATAAAATGAAATGAAATGAAATTGAATTGAATGGTTCTTCCAACAGGATGGTAGGCTAGCTAGTGGATTTCTTTAAATTAAAGTAAATAATCAACATCAATATGACATCATTTCCTATAAGGGAACATAGTAAGCATTGATGCTCCCTGGTTTTTGAGGTGCATTGTGGGAGGTTTTATTTTGTGTGGTATAGTAAATAAACAGAGCTACATGATAAACCCAGTTTTTTGTTTCATTTACACCACATTTATCAGCCTCTCCCTCTGTTTAACTGCATTTCCCAAGATTATAAACACTATATTGCCAAACGTTTTGGGACATGCACGTGATCTTGCCTTTACATGACGTTTCATTCTTAATCTGTAGAGTTTAATATGGAGTTGTCCCACCCTCTGCACCTATAACAGCTTCAACTCTTCTGGGAAGGCTTTCCACAAGGTTTAGGAGTGTGTTTATGGGAATTTTTGACCATTCCTCTAGAAGCAGCACAATTGTGAGGTCAGACACTGATGTTGGACGAGAAGGCCTGGATCTCAGTCTCTGCTCTAATTCATCCCAAAGGAGGTGTTCTATCAGGTTGAGGTCAGGACTCTGTGAAGTTCCTCCACACCAAACTCACTCATACATGTCTTTCTGGACATTGCGCTGACCCCGCTCTATGATTTTACGTGGTCTACCACTTCAAAGCTGTTGCTGTTGCTCCTAATTGCTTCCACTTTGTTATAATAACACTATCAATTGACCGTGAAATATTAAGTAGTGGGGAAATTTCACGAATGGATCACAGTACCACGCTTGAACTCACGGAGCTCCTGAGAGTGACCTAGTCTTTCAAAAATGTTTGTAGAAGCAGCCTGCATGCCTCGGAGCTTGATTTTATACACCTGTGGCCATGGAAGTGATTGGAATGCCTGAACTCAATGATTTGAAGGGGTGTCCCAAAACTTTTGGCAATATAGTGTAAGAGACGTATAAGTCAGGAATAACATCAAGATACAGCTGAGAGAGATCCAAGAGCAAGAACCAACAAAAACAAAGTGATTCAGGAACCTTCAGGGCAGGACATGATGTTAGAAAGAGACACAAAGTGAAGATGTTGATTAATCTGTTGGAAAAGTTATAGTGAAGATGTTCTCAGAAGAGCTGCATTCTTACTATCTGCTGATTAATGATGGGTCAGATGGATGGATGTTAGGTTTAGGATGGATGGAAAGATGTATGGAGGGATGGATGGAGGTTAGGGTTAGGATACATGGATGGATGGATGGATGGATTGTGTGTTTGTAGGCTCAGTTTATTTTATTAGGTAATATTTGTTTACAGACAGGCAGAGAAAGGGCAAATTCATGAATTAATATTTCCCACTATTTAATATTTTCCCATCGTATAAGAAGCTATAGGATGTTGCGCATGCGCGGTCAATACAAACTGAACGAATCGCTTTCTGAGTCGATTCGGTGTACCCGAGTCATATTAAGGATTCATTCTAAACATCACTATTACTCCTGTTTCCTACAACTGGTTTATAGTTTTGTCTTATTCCAGATGTGATCAACGTTCGTGTAAGAGTAGATGTGTCGAGGTAATTGGCTATGAACACGTAACACTGTAAGAAATGACTCGAAAAGAAATTAACTGAACGAGATTCAAAGATCCGAGTCAGTCAGTAAAATGATCCGAACTTGCCATCACTGCTGCTGATTAACCAGACTGGGTCATTTAGTGTCAACAAACATTATTTTTAGAAAATTATTTTCCAGTGAAAGTCACCAAAACTAGCGCTTGTCAGATAGCGTCGTGAAGCAGAATCTCGTGACCTCCAGTCTCGCGATACCGTCGCGAGCTACATCTGGAACAATCTCAGTTTAGTAACGGTTATCTACAGCTCGCTAGCATTAGCAGCTATTTATTTAGCGTAGGTATTCTATCAAAACGATATTAAAGTTGTTAAAGGTATTACATTTTAAGCTTCCCAGCCTACTAAATGTTCAAACTAGACACAAATACAGAAAGAATAAAAAAGTTATTCAGAGTTAGTCACAGCTCTTACCTGTGTTTATGTTGAGACTCGGTGACGAAGCTAACCATCTTATTAACTTTAAACTTTAACATTTCACTTCCGTTATTTGGAGAACTTTTTAATAAAAACATTTTTTAATGAAATTTCGGTTTGTAGAAACATTTCACAAACTTTCACACAGCATCAGCAAGAAGGATAATAAATGGAGTCATCTGTACGAAGGCGTGGCACGAGGCGTGGTCAAGGTCGCGAGGCAAGGTCACGCGCTCAAGTCTTCTTTCCAGACGCTTATTTCTGCAATATTTTACTGAATTAATGGAGAAAAAAAAAATATATATATATATACACACACACTATATTGCCAAAAGTATTCGCTCACCTGCCTTGACTCGCATATGAACTTAAGTGACATCCCATTCCTAATCCATAGGGTTCAATATGACGTCGGTCCACCCTTTGCAGCTATAACAGCTTCAACTCTTCTGGGAAGGCTGTCCACAAGGTTTAGGAGTGTGTTTATGGGAATTTTTGACCATTCTTCCAGAAGCGCATTTGTGAGGTCACACACTGATGTTGGACGAGAAGGTCTGGCTCTCAGTCTCCGCTCTAATTCATCCCAAAGGTGTTCTATGGGGTTGAGGTCAGGACTCTGTGCAGGCCAGTCAAGTTCATCCACACCAGACTCTGTCATCCATGTCTTTATGGACCTTGCTTTGGTCACTGGTGCACAGTCATGTTGGAAGAGGAAGGGGCCAGCTCCAAACTGTTCCCACAAAGTTGGGAGCATGGAATGGTCCAAAATGTCTTGGTATGCTGAAGCATTCAGAGTTCCTTTCACTGGAACTAAGGGGCCAAGCCCAGCTCCTGAAAAACAACCCCACACCATAATCCCCCCTCCACCAAACTTTACACTTGGCACAATGCAGTCAGACAAGTACCGTTCTCCTGGCAACCGCCAAACCCAGACTCGTCCATCAGATTGCCAGATGGAGAAGCGTGATTCGTCACTCCAGAGAACGCGTCTCCACTGCTCTAGAGTCCAGTGGCGGCGTGCTTTACACCACTGCATCCGACGCTTTGCTTTGCACTTGGTGATGTATGGCTTGGATGCAGCTGCTCGGCCATGGAAACCCATTCCATGAAGCTCTCTGCGCACTGTTCTTGAGCTCATCTGAAGGCCACATGAAGTTTGGAGGTCTGTAGCGATTGACTCTGCAGAAAGTTGGTGACCTCTTCGCACTATGCGCCTCATCATCCGCTGACCCCGCTCCGTCAGTTTACGTGGCCTACCACTTGGTGGCTGAGTTGCTGTCGTTCCCAAACACTTCCACGTTCTTATAATACAGCTGACAGTTGACTGTGGAATATTTAGGAGCGAGGAAATTTCACGACTGGATTTGTTGCACAGGTGGCATCCTATCACAGTTCCACGCTGGAATTCACTGAGCTCCTGAGAGCGACCCATTCTTTCACAAATGTTTGTAAAAACAGTCTGCATGCCTAGGTGCTTGATTTTATACACCTGTGGCCATGGAAGTGATGTATTTGGATGGGTGAGCCAATACTTTTGGCAATATAGTGTATATATATATATATATATATATATATATAATTATTTTTGTGATTTTAAAGTTTAATAACATAACTTGTAATTTTATCTCAACACATAACATCAAATTATAGAACTTTAACTTTAAACTTGGATATTAAACCCGATATCTCAGGAAAACATGGTGCAAATACTTGAGAAACAAATCTGTAAACAAAATTAGCATTGTTTATTTCTGTATTTATTTACACATACACTGTTTCTTTGTTTTTTAATTTTATTGTGATGTGATTTCTTTTCTGATTATTTTTTTTTCTTTGTGTAGTTTTTCTGCAACCAGACAAATAAAAGTTACCAGAGTTTCTTATTTTATTTTCATTTATAATATTTTTTTATAATATTTTATTAAAATAAAAGGCTTTAATGAGTCAAATTTGTACAAAGTGCAAAAGTTTACACACCCCTTATGTTCTGTGTTCGGTGATCAAACAGAGGTGTGTTTTATATCCTGTGCAGGATTGTAAAGCCTTAACCTGTAAGAACAGGACGAGTGTGTGTGTGTGTGTGTGTGTGTGTTGAGGCTGTATTAGGATTGTACTGGCTGTATTGTTACCTGAGGGAGGTGGTGGAAACACACACACACACACACACACTCACTAGAAATGACACTACAGCAGTTCAGTGTAGAATCTGATGACAGCTTTATTATGATTAAAATAATTAACAGAATCCAGAGAATTCCTGTCCTATGTGTGTGTGTGTGTGTGTGTTTACAGAAGTATTTACCAAACAATCCAGCAATTTATAGAGCAAAATGTGCAACAGGTTGAAACTAGATTAAAAAAAAAATCATCATCATCATCATCATCATCATCCAGCTTTTGGGGGTGTGGCCTATCAATATAGGGGCGATGTCATATCAAATCCCACAGAGGAATAACGCTGCATTCGACTAAAAGATGTAACCATTTCTGATGCCCAAAAGCGAACAGACATCCACCCCCCACCCCACCCCAAGTAAACGCCCCCACAGGAAGTGACATCATAACAGCATGGCCAATCACAGCTTGTTAAATCTATAACAAACAAATCTACAAAGATGGCATCCTTATTTCAGGAAAAATGACAATTCCTCGCTTCGTTGATAAGTCAAACGCAGCATAAAGTAATTATGAACATCCAAGATGATCGCCGTCTAGACGTCTGTCAACCTGCTGGCTTGTTAGCAACGTTAAGTCTTGTAGCTCCAGTGCAAAATGAAACACAATACACACGTCTTAGCCAATGGACTACATTCAAAATAAAAGTCTTTCACCAAAAAATGTAAAGCTAATATTCAGTCTGGAAATTTTCTATACAAATTCACACGCTATTGAAACTCCACCCTGAAACACATGAAATATATCCCAGAATGCAATGCGGCTGCACGATGGCGTGAGGCTCAGCTCGGCTAGTTGGAGATCTATGCTACGTAACCGATGTTAAACGATGGTGAACGTTAAAGCTTTAGAAGCTGAACTGCATCGCTTCCTTTGCACATCATTAAAAACTTGTGTGTTAATTATGCAAATTAATATGCAAATAGGTCAGGAAGGAATTTACTGTTAATTGACATGCGACAATCATCGCTCGAGATCAAACAAGATTAAAAACCACAAACCAAACGGACGATAAAGCATGGCTGCAGAAAGAGGTTCTGATGAGGAGAGGGTTTAGCAGCAGGGTGTAAGTGTGTGTAAGTGTGTGTGATTTGTCACTTGCTTATATTTTAGTGGTTCTCTTATAGAAATACTGTGTGTGTGTGTGTGTGTGTGTGTGTGTGAGTGATGTGATGGGAGCTGTTATGGTGTGTGTTGAGGAAGGTTCTGTGGTGGTTCAGCAGCAGGGCCATTCTGGACCTCTCCGTTCTGATTGACAGGCACCTTTCCAACTGAAAAACACACACACACACACACACACACACACACACACCCCTTTAGTGTAAGACATACAGAGGCCACACCTCCTCCACTAAAACTGAGCTAAATAGATTATACCTTCCTTAGGCCTGATCCTGAGGCCACACCTCCTTTACCAAGTGTGACACAGAGGTCACGCCTCCTTTACTAAATGTGACACAGAGACCATGTCTCCTTTACTGAGAATGACACAGAGGCCACACCTCCTTTACTGAGTGTGACATAGAGGTCACGCCTCCTTTACAGAGTGTGACACAGAGGCCACCCCTCCTTTACAGAGTGTGACACAGAGGCCACCCCTCCTTTACAGAGTGTGACACAGAGGCCTGGTCACCTTCACTAGACAGAGGAGACACCTGTTTCATGGGGCCTAACCTAAACGGACCACACCCTCTTTAGTGGGCTGACCTACACAGGCCACACCTCTTTCAAATTCATGTGTAATCAACTTGATAATTAGGCTATGCATTGTCTGGCCACGCCCACAAACAATGCTAATTTTCACCATCACATTATTTTAGTTATGTGGACGCTAGTAGCTGTGTTTAGCGTAACTGCTGTAGTAGCTAACAAATTAACTAATGAAAAATTTTAGCTTATCATACCTTGATCCTGTTCCTGAGCCAGGTTCTGAGCATCCGGCTGGAACCTCAGTTCTCCGTTAGGGCCTGATGGAGGAGGTTGTTTTGCCGCCTGCTGGGCTTTCTGTCTCTGCGACATCTCCATCACCGCCTTTCATACACACAGCAAGGTGATGAACAAGCAGCACAGCAATCTAACCATCATCACCATGGCAACCACATGCTCACCTGTTGGTACTCCTTCTTTTGGGCCTCAAGCGCTTTGCCTCTCTCTTTCAGAAGCTCCTGTTCTTGTCTCAGAGTCTCCGCCCTCCTGCTCAGCTCCACCTGTTTATCCCAAAGCTCCGCCTCAAAGCGCTGAAGCTCCTCCTCCGTGTACACCGGCTTCTTGTCGTCCAGCGTCTATTTAAAAAAAAAAAAAAAAGGCATAATCGTTAGCAGGTCACATGACCCTGTCGCCATGGCAGCAGTCTGTACCTGTGCCTCAGGGCTGCTCTCGTACCTCCCACTCATTCGGGCTTCTGAACTCTTTCTTCTCCGTGGATTTGAGGAACTCGTCCAGGCTGACCAGGCGGTCGTGATTCAGGTCCACCTGCAGGGTCAACAAAAATAAACAATACAAACAGAGTTAATAAACAGATATTGAACATAAAATCACTAAACATAATAACATGAATAACTAATTAAATATTATAATATAGTATTTAATTATTCTATTAGAATATATATTAGAGTTTAACCAAATAGAAATAAATTAAGAGCACAGAGACAGACAGACAGGTATGCAAGCAGACAGGTAGATAAATGTATAAATAAATGAATAGATAGAGAGAAAGAGAGACAGACAGGTAGGTATGTATGCAGACAGACAGACAGACCAGTAAGTATGTATACAGACAGACAGGTAGGAAGATAGACAGACAGGTATGCAAGCAGACAGGTAGATAAACATAAATAAATGAATAGAGATAGAGAAAGAGAGACAGACAGAAAAGTATGTATGCAGGCAGGCAGACAAACAGACAGGGATTAGAGCAGACAGACAGGTATTCAAGCAGATAGAGAGAGAGAAAGGCATGCAAGCAGACAAGTAGATAAACGTATAAATAAATTAATAGACAGGGAGAAAGAGAGACAGAGAGGTAGGTATGTATATAGACAGACAGACAGACAGGCAGACAGAGACAGATCAACATAAATAAATTGACAGGTTGTATGCAAGACAGGTAGGTATGTGTGCAGGTAGACAGACAAGACAGATAAATGGATAAATAAACAGAGAGAGACAGACAGACAGGTAAGTATGAAAGACAGGTGGGTATGTGATCAGATAGGTAGACAGACAGATAGATATACAGATAAACAGAGAGAGACAGACAAGTAAGTATGAAAGACAGGTGGGTATGTGGGTAGACAGACAGACAGATAAATGGATAAACAGAGAAAGAGACAGGTCTGCAAGCGTAAATGAATTCTGTTGAGATCAGCTGATGAAACAGGGCCACACACACACACACACACACACACACACACACACACACACACACAGTTAAAAACTGTAAATGAAGGTTAGAGAGACGTGTCGGACGTTTTTCATGACGTGTTCCCTCATGCGCAGTCTCTCCTCCTCCATCTCCATCATGTCGTCCTCCTCGTTTTTCGGGTCATACACCTTCTCCAGCTGACCTCAGGAAAAATAAATAAATATTTATTCAGGGTTCTCTTTAACGTGATTGGCTGAAAGGTTATGACATCACTACTAAATAGACATGTAGCACATCACCACAATAAAAGTGCTAACTCTATAGTACAATAATTAGCATGCTATTAGCATGGCTAGCTTGTAGTGATGCCAACTAATCTGGCATTACAACTGGACCAAATTAGCATCCGCTAGCTAGCTAGCGTTGGTGTCTTTACCTCCTTCGTGAAGAGCGCTTCCAGCTCCTGCTCGTCCAGCACACCGTCTCCGTTAGTGTCTGAAGGAGGAAGAAAAACACAGACACTTTACCCATGACCGTTATAAAGCACTCGCACTGGAGACTCCTTCCGTATCGTATCGTTTAATACCAGACTTTAATAACTTCTAATTAGCTTCTAACTAGCTAATTTCACGAGCTAATATGCAAGCATGCTAGTTAATTTCACAAGCTAATATGCTAGTATGCTAGCTAATTTCACGAGCTAATATGCTAGTATGCTAGCTAATTTCACAAGCTAATATGCATGCATGCTAGTTAATTTCACAAGCTAATATGCTAGCATGCTAGCTAATTTCACAAGCTAATATGCTAGCTTCCTAGTTAATTCAAATTTAAATTGAATAGGACCTAAGCCACACCCCCTTAAGCATCAAACGAGTGAACAGCTTAGCCCCAGAGCTAATGTTTCATTCGGTTCCACTTTAACGTACTGCTTTGTTTCGCTATAACGAGTCTCAACACATCATGAGGTCCGAGCTCAACAGTTTGTGCACCCTAACACTTACCGTGCAGTTTGAAGAAGGTCTTGGGGTTAAACTCCTGTGGGTCCAGCCCATCGGTCTCCTCCCACACCTCTTTCAGCTGGTCCACGCTCCCCTACAGAGAGGAACATCACAACAACCTTTAGATACTGACCCGATACTGACCCTCTCTTCAGTCTCACTCTGAATAGTCAGTCATTTAAAGTTACTCTACTAAATGGATAGATGAATGTTCAAATGAATGGATGTTGAATAGATGGATGGATGGCTCTTCAGATGCTGGGATGGACAGACGGAAGTTGATGGATGCATAGATAGATGTTGAATGTTTGGATGGAAGGATAAATGTTTGAATAGATATACGGATGGATGTTCAGTTGTTGGGGCTGGATGAATGGAAGGAAATTCAGATGGATGGATAAATGTTTGGATAGATAGATAGATAGATAGATAGATAGATAGATAGATAGATAGATAGATAGATAGATAGATAGATAGATAGATGAATAAATGATGAGATGTTGGGAGAGTTGGATGGAAGTTTAAACGAATGGATGCTCGGATGAGTGTTTAAGCATACTTAATGTATTAATGCATGGATGTTAGGATAGATGGATAAAAGGAAGTTCAGACGGAAGGATGATTGTATAAATGGATGGATGGATGAATGCTCAGTTAGATTTTCAGGTGTATGTATGTATTAATGGATGGATGTTCAGACGGATAGATGTATATATCTTCAGATAATGGAGGTTCAGATTGATGGATAGATGAATGTTCAGATGATGGATGTTCAGATAGATGCTTGGCTAGATGGATAGATGATACAAGATCACATGGATGAATATCTAGTCCCCAAAATGGGGTAGCGCGTTTTAGTATTTAGCTCCAAAACTTTGGAATAGTCTTCCTGACAGTGTTCGGGGCTCAGACACAGTCTCCCAGTTTAAATGTAGACTAAAGACTTATCTCTTTAGCCAGGCATACATCTAACACTTCCCATAACTTTGCACTCCAGTACATCTGATTAAATGCACATTCAGCTAGTACTGCTAATATTATGAACAGCAGCTACGCTAATGCTGTTCCATTGTTTCCCTTCTTCTACCCATCCCGAGGCATACAGAGACTGTGCCGGCTCCAGTGGCATCCGGAGATGGACCGGCTCCAGCCGGGTTCTGCTTGTGAGGATTGGGATATTCAAGCAGCGCTGTGGACAACAACCTCCTTATTGATTTACATAACACTATACACATGCTGTATCTACATCACACAATTGTCACCCAAATGAGGATGGGTTCCCTTTTGAGTCTGGTTCCTCTCAAGGTTTCTTCCTCTTACCATCTAAGGGAGTTTTTCCTTGCCACAGTCGCCTCAGTCACCTCAGTCTTGCTCACTTGGGATACCATCCAGGACTGTCTGTCTGTTTGTCTGTTCATATGTTTGTTGTTTTCTTATGTCGTTTCTCATATAAAGCTGCTTTGAGACAATGCTCTTTGTTAAAAGTGCTATACAAATAAAATTGAATTGAATTGAATGAAGACGTTGGGATGGATGGATGGACATATTCTCAGATATTTTGGATGGATGTTCAGATGTATGTATGTATTATTGGACAGATGGATGTTTGGATGGATGGATGCTCAGATGGATGGATACTCAGATGTACGAATGTATTAATGGATGGATGCTCAGATGGATGGATGGACGTTCAGATAGATAGATGTTCAGATGTACGTATGTATTAATGGATGGATGTTCAGATAGATGGATGGATAGATAGATGGAATGATGCTCTCTGAAGATTATCACTGCTCTCTGGAGAATTCGTATCAGACTATCAGAACTAACAATGCTACAAAACCGTCCAGATCAGGGTGACACACCACTTCCTGTCTCATGATGGAGACGTGCAGGACACACAGACACTGACCGGAGCATTGACTTTGGGATGCTGGCGGTGTTTCTCCTTCATCTCCTCCATCCTCTTCTCCTCCCTCTCCCTCTTCTCCTGGTCCAGACTCTTCAGGTACTCCCTCCTCTCGTGCTCCTTCAGCATCTCATATCGCTTGAACTCCTCGTGACGCTCTGCATCGTAATTCTCCAGGTCTTTAGTGGCCTTTCTCGAACACACACACACACACACACACACACACACACACACACAGGGAGAAGTAGAGCTAGCTTGCTTAAGTTGTCAAAAACACTGACATGTGCTGACATATTTCCTTTTAAAACAGGAAGTCAGAGTCCTGAATAGCTAGACTGATGTACATGAGAGCCAATGGCGTTCTAGATGGGCTCTACATCACAAATGCCCTTACTCTGGAAGGCAGGTCTTGCTTTACAGCAGCAGCTCTTTAGCAGTAAACACAGTTAGTCTGAGTGATTTGAGTCTGGAGCTCACCGTAGCGATGAGAAGCTCCAGGTCTTTGGCCTCGAAGGTGTTCTGATTGTGAGGATCCAGATGTTCAAACTGCTTCAGTAAGGAGACGTGATCCATCTGAACACCTGGAAGAGTAACAGGAACCGAAACAGTGTGGGGTTTAATACAACATATTAATAACACACACACACACACACACACACACAGAGACTCACAGACACACTGTTCTCTCTCTCTCTCTCTCTCTCTCTCTCTCTCTCTCGCTCACACACACAGCTCTCACTCTCTCTCTTTCTCTCACACACACACAGTCAGCTCTTACTCTGCATGTTGCTGCTGTCCAGTTTGGCCTTCAGCAGCATTCTGAGACGAGACACTTCCTGTCTCTTCAGCTCGTCCAGCCGAGTTCGGACATGATGACCCACCAGATCCAGCTCCTTACTGAGGCGTCCATTCTGTCACATTGCAGGACACACACAAACACAAACACACCATTCATAAAGGCCTTAACATTAACAGAAGTTCTTTAAAAGTCTGCTGAATGCTGATTGGCTGACAGAGACTCATTATTCAGATTCAAATTTAGCTCAAAGGTCCAAGACAATTCATACTGATGAGAGGATGAGAGAGAGAGAGAGAGAGAGAGAGAGAGAGAGAGAGAGAGAGAAAGAGAAAAAGACAGAGAGAGAGAGAGAGAGAGAGAGAGAGAACGAGAGAGAGAAAGAGAACAAGAGAGAGAGAACTAGAGAAAGAGAGAGAAAGACAGAGAGTGTATGTGTGTGTGTGTTACTTTAATATCCTCTGTGTTTGAACTCTGTAGTTTCTCTCTAAAGTGAGGATCCGTCTCCAGAACCTCGATCACCTCCCGCAGGTAACGATCATAATACAGCCCTGTGTCCTACACACACACACACACACACACACACACACACACACACAGCAGGTTCCACAAATATTTATATACTCACATTTATTAAATCAACTTAGAATTGCACAAGATACAAAGAATGAAGTCAGATCTTCCAGCTAATCCAACAAATCATCCAGTTTTTATATCTAAATCAGCCGTACCACATTTTCCTCCGCCTTCTGGTCCTGCGTGTTAGGACTGCGCTCTATGGGCACTGACCACACCCTGAGAGAGACAGACAGCAGCAGCAGCCAGACACAGGTGCCCACCATACTCCTCCTGTTATGGTGGAATAAAACCATCAAAGTCATTCAGCCTCAAAAAGTCATTCGTAATCAATCCGGAGTCGATTCCAGAATCCAGTGCGATATCATGTCCAGCATTTTAAGTGGAATATTTTTGTTCAAGTTGGAAATTACGGTGGCCGAGGAGTGCAAAACAATATAAAAAACAGAAAACACAAGGACGACTCAGATAAAAAAAAAGAGGAAAAGTTAGGTATAGTTTGTGAATGGAATTCTTACCTCTGATTGGACGAGACATCCGTCACTCAGGATATACAGGAAGTAGGAACTTGTGTAGGAACGTGTGTGGAGTTCTGCCTTCACGTTAATCCATTTTTTTTAATAGTGCAACTTAAACATACACACTATATTGCTAAAAGTATTGGGACACCCCTCCAAATCATTGAGTTCAGGTGTTGTTTTTCAGGGGTTGGACTCGGCCCCTTAGTTCCAGTGAAAGGAACTCTTAATGCTTCAGCTTCATACCAAGACATTTTGGACAATTTCATGCTCTTTATGGGAACAGTTTGGGGATGACCCCTTCCTGTTCCAACACCTTTGGGATGAAATAGAGTGGAGACTGCAAGCCAGGCCTAAACTGGGACGTCTGCCTTTACATGCACATGAATGTAATATGGAGTTGTTCCGTCCTCTTTAGCTATAACAGCTTCAACTCTTCTGGGAAGGCTTTCCACAAGGTTTAGGAGGGTGTTTATGAGAATTTTTGACCATTCCTCTAGAAGCACATTTGTGAGGTCAGACACTGATGTTGGATGAGAAGGTCTGGCTCACAGTCTCCACTCTAATTCATCCCAAAGGTGTTCTATGGGGTTGAGGTCAGGACTCTGTGCAGGCCAGTCAAGTTCCTCCACACCAAACTCACTCATCCATGTCTTTATGGACCTTGCTTTGGTCACTGGTGTGCAGTCATGTTGGAACAGGAAGGGGTCATCCCCAAACTGTTCCCACAAAGAGCATGAAATTGTCCAAAATGTCTTGAAGCATTAAGAGTTCCTTTCACTGGAACTAAGGGGCTGAGCCCAACCCCTGAATTCAGTGATTTGGAGAGGTGTCCCAAAACTTTTGGCAACAGAGTGTATATGTTTCTTTAACAGAATTAAAATTGCACTGAAGGCAGAACTCCACACATGCACAAGAAATAAAGTTAGATAAATGAACAATTTCCTACTCCCTGCAGATCCTGAGTGACAGACGCCTCGTCCAATCAGAGGTGAGAATATCATTCACAAAATGTAAACCATACCTACCTTTTCCACTTTGTCTGACGTCATGAAACAACACAAAAGTCTTTTGCTTAAGATTCTCAGGAATGTTCCTCATGGTTCTGAGGCACAGTGAAGTCGAGATGACGTCAGATCCTCCTGCTGGACTTACCTGTAGTGCAGGTGAAGCTGATCAAACCGCAGCTCAATTCACTTCCCAACTCTTCCAGAGTTTTATTATCTCTCCAAGAGTTGTTTTTTATTCAAACCTAAGAATCAAGACAGACATTAAAGTAATGAAGATGTTTATGTTTATCTATTCATCACAGGCCCAGACATCATCAGGCTCTGTAACCGTATCCGCTTTCCCAAAATAACCAACGAAAACACGACCACCTTTATCTAACATTAAAATTTACACGTCAAACTTGTTTTCTGACTTACCATCAGATCGTGTTTAACGCGTTTAATGTCTTTCTTATCCTTTAGAAATAAACAAGGAAACCTAACACTACACTTGTTTGATTATCGACGTTGCGTTCCTTGCAAATAACGGTCCCGGAATGATTGCGTCATCCACACGCGACCCAACTCGGCTAATTCCTGTGTAATCAAATTTCAAAGTAGTTATATCGATTTACACTTTGGAAATAACCTCTGGAGTACACAGATTATGTGCAAAAAATGTAAAACAAAAAAAATTTATGTGAAGTGTCTTTAAAGTTTTCTAGAATAATTCGCAGTCTTCACATGCCCATTGAGACCCAGAATATAGCAAGTGTTAGCATGTTGCTAATAATTAAAAATAAATAAATAAATATTTTATATTCGATACTAGCAAGCTATATCACCTGAATTTTTTTGTGTTTTGGAAATATTTAAAATATATAAATATAATATATAATATAATAATTATTTTTATTACTTTAAATCTACTATCTAGGTGAAGTTTATACGCGTGAAATGCCCGGATGAGACGGTGGCATCTGATTGGTTGCACGCGCTGTTCCCCAGGCAACATAGCGGTTCCGTTTGTTTAATAGCAATTGTTAGCTTTAAAAAAAAAATCCTAATTCTTTCTTTCTTTTTTACAATTAAATTAAAATGTATAAAAATCCCATTTACAGGTTCAGACTTCTTAAAACATTAACACAATTCATGCAAAACAATTCATTTAATTTTATTCCGTTTTGAAGATAAACTGCAAAACTTTGTACAAACTTATACAACCACAGACTACAGCTGAATGTTTCTTAAATATTATTTTCATTACTTTAAAAATATATTTTTAATTTCATCAAACACTTTGTCATACAGAGTAAAAAAATTATTGAATAAATTAAAATGTTATCACACAATAAATAATGAATAAAGATAATGAATAAATTAACGATACATAACGTTAGGTAGAAATTCGACGTAAGAAAAAAATTGCACGCAATACAAAAAGAGCAAATCACGATAAACACCTGGAATAAAGAAGGAAATAAATAAGAATAATAATTCAATTAAATAAATAAAATTATTAGAAAAACATTTTGTTGCAGCGTTTATATCAGTTTAACTGATGATGGAAGAAGGAGGAGCGTGGATGTGCGCTAGCTGATTTGGCTTTACGTTTCGTTTTAAAAGTCTATTTCTCTCAGGTCAGTCGGCGTGCTCGATCTCTTGTCCTCCATCCCTCCGTCCTTCTCGTCCACCCCGTCGCCCCGCTCTCGGCTGTTCCTCAGTCGTTCTCTGAGAGCGTCGTCTATCAGCTCGCTGTAACACTGCAGCACGGCCTGAGAGGAGGTAAAAATTCTGCCTTTAGAATTCATCGTCATGTTAAATCCACCTTCATTTTCATCATTTACCTTCATTAATTTGCTAGTTTGTTGATTTTTGCTAACTAGCTTGTTAAATTAGCTATCTAGTTATGTTTCATAAAGAGATCATCTGCAAAATAAAATGGCTAGCTAGCTAATGTAACACTTCATTCATAACACATAACAGCTCTCTAGTAAATTAGCTAGCTAGTTAGGTTTTGGAAATTAGCATGCTAAAATTAAAGACAACATTTCCCCTAAAAATATTCTATCTAAAATATTAGCTAGCTAGAAAAGGTTTAGCAAATTACCACATTAAACTGGCTAGCTCACCAAGATATGTTCAACTATCTTGTTAAATTAGCTAGCAGGCTAATTCACGTTTTATGAATAAGCTTGTGAAATTAGGTAGCAGTTTTTTATCAAATTAGTGTGTTAAATTAGCCAGCTAGTTAAATTCTGTAAATGATCCTGTTCCTTTAGTTAGCTAGTTAAGTTCTGTAAATGATCCTGTTCCTTTAGTTAGCTAGTTAAGTTCTGTAAATGATCCTGTTCCTTTAGTTAGCTAGTTAAGTTCTGTAAATGATCCTGTTCCTTTAGTTAGCTAGTTAAGTTCTGTAAATGATCCTGTTCCTTTAGTTAGCTAGTTAAGTTCTGTAAATGATCCTGTTCCTTTAGTTAGCTAGTTACGGTTTGCTATTGTTGCTAATGTGCCTTAGCATTTAGTCCCTAAAGGTTATTAAGATTTAAAGAAGCAGTAACCTGGAATATTTGAGGATGTTTAAATGTATTCTGCTTCGCACTGAGCAACGTACTGATGCAGAACCTGCACGTTAACTGCAGTACACATGCACAGAGTAAGCCCTGCCCACTTACCGGGTCACTGCGACACAGTGTAGCCAGCGTGCAGGTCATGTGACTCATCTCCCGCCTCCTCTTGGCCTCCAGACCCCTGACAGCGGAGTTGAGGGCGGCGGCGGCCACCAGAGACGGCCGAGCTCCCAGGAAGCGAGAGTCGCACACGCACATGGCGGCCAGCGTGTCCCCATGACGTCGGAGCGTGGAGACGAAGTGGGTGGCGTCCTCGCTGTCCCCCATCAGCTCCTCCAAACACCACAGGAAGTGAGGGATGAAGTCCTGAGGCGTGACTCCGGCTACGTCCCAGCGCAGCGTTCCCAACACCACACGCTCCATTTCCTGTCCAAGACAAGACAAGTCTATAACTACATCCCCCTGAGGAACCGTCAGCGGTTCTGTGTAGAACTCTGCATGGTTCCTTTTCCAAAATGTTTCCATGTACATCATTAGTGGAGGTTAAGAACCCTTAATGAATCAGTGAGCCTGTGAAGAACCCTCTTTCTCAGTGTCTACAGTGTCCCAGAACCTTCTGAGGTGTTCCAGTTATCCGTCTCAACAAACTCTTACATGTCCTGAGGAGAACTGGAGAACCTTTTTGTCTGAATTAAAGAACCATTATTTTGAATCGAAGAGTGAAGAGACTTTACTTTCTGATTAATAATTCATAACAGTTCTTTGCTTGTCCCTTTCCAGAAATCATAAAGGGTTGAACAATAAACCCTTTAAAAAGCCTTGAAGAAGCGGTGCACACACTCCGCTTAAAGAGAACCCCCCACCCACACACACACACACACACACACACACACACACACACACACACAGTGTGTTCTCTTAATATTTCATTTCTATATAGATAGATAGATAGATAGATAGATAGATATATAGATAGATAGATAGATCTTTTTAATAAATAGACTTTTTAAAAACACACGGTGTGCCCTTTATTTATTTATTTGTTTGTTTGTTTAGTTTTCATCTAATTTAATTGTATTCATTTCATTTGATTCTTAAGTCGTTGTTTTTTTCATGAGACTCACGCGCAGGTCTGACGAGAGGAACTGGTAGTCGGCTGAAGCGCACAGCGCATGCGCCGTGACCATCTCGCTCTCCGTCAGTTTGGACGCCACGAGGACGCAGGCGGCGGCGAGGCAGGTGGGAGAGACGGGCAGAGACAGTGTGGAGGACAGGTAACGATCCAGCAGAGACACGGCGAGAGGAAACACGGCTTCGTCACATCCGCAATCACAACACACCTGCAGAGGAGGGGAGAGGGGACGAGGAGAGGGCGTGGCCAATTAGCATATATTTACATAAACGATTATAAATCGGGCTTTACTCCTCTCTTAAATGCATTATAAGCCGTTTAATAAAGCAGATGATTTTAAAATCACACAACTTGAACAGAGGACAAGAAACAAATACGTCATTTAAATGACATCATCGCCATAATTAGCATAAATTTACATAAGATCTGATCCGATGTTAAAATCAGATGTGGGACCCCCCTTCCTCTCCCCCCCCCTCCCCCGATGTTGAAATCAGATGTGAAAAAACAACCCCCTCGCCCCTCTGTCTCTCTCTCTCTCTCTCTCTCTGCCCCCGCCTTGTACTTTCGCCGCCCCCTCTTTATCTCTCTCTCTTCCTCTTTCAGCATTCCATCGTCACCCTGTGCAGTCACGTGATTTTTGATAGATAGATAGATAGATAGATAGATAGATAGATAGATATTTTATTCATCCCAATGGGAAATTTACATGAATAAAATAAAATGTGTTTTATTATTTAAAAATTATTTTAAATCCCTGAGGATTATGAAAAGGAAATAAAATGTATTTAATTGAAATTGTATTATTAGGACTGTAATTGTAGAGTTTTGTAATATAGTAAAATAATAATAAATCATTTTTAAAGTGTATTATTTGATTATAATACATCAATAATATGAAATTATTAATAATACATTAACAATATCTATAATAATAGAGAATAAAAAAAGAATGCACTACTAGTTTTTGAAGTCTTATGCAACATAGGGGCTATAAACTGCATTTTCTCTGAATCAAATAAATGAATGAATGAATAGAGAAAACAGCATCATTTCAGTTTAAAGATCAATTTATTTCTTATTTGTTTATTTATTTATTTAAATTGAAATCTTGGTCCTCAGTACATTCTAAAAAGTAAACACTGAAAAAGTGCTTCAAGGGTTCTTTGAATCATTATTAGAGTTTATTATTATTATTATCAGTATTATTATTATTATTTGTTTTACTATGCATATTATTTTTTCTGAGTGTATTATTATGATGATGATGATGATGATTATTATTATTTGTTTTACTATGCATATTATTTTTTTTAATGTATTATTATGATGATGATGATTATTATTATTATTATTTGTTTTACTATGCATATTATTTTTTTTAATGTATTATTATGATGATGATGATGATGATGATGATTATTATTATTATTATTATTATTATTATTATTTGTTTTACTATGCATATTATTTTTTCTGAGTGTATTATTATGATTATTATTATTATTATGATTATTATTATTATACCATAGTGTATTTTTTAAGCATTTTGAAAATAATTTTAGAAATAATTATAAATGAATAATTACCACAATTAATAAACATCATATTATAATTGATTGTATAAATATTAAAATGTTTTTTTATTATTAAGAAAAATTTCTTTTAAAAATTCAGGTCAGTTTTAGTCTTTAGCGTTGTGTTTATTTTATAGTTTTATAATGATAAAGTAAATTATTATTTCTTCTGAGCTTAGTTCTGGATCAGTTTCTTGCAGCTGTTCTGATAAAAAAAATTTTCAGTCCATTTAAAATAACCTTGAGGATGTTTTTCCATTGTGTAAAAACTTTTCAACTACTCAGATGTTTATTATAATTTTATTATTAATGAATGAAGCGTTGGAGATCTACCTCGAGGGTCCACTTGGCGAGTTCCTCCCTGCGTTTGGGTTCTCTCTGGACGAGGGAGATGTAGAGCGCAGACGGGACGTATCTCTCCTCCGACTGCAGCAGCCTCTCAATGACCCTCAGCCCCGACGCGTTGGGGTCGAACGATGCTCGGACCGACGTCCCGCATCTCGCCGATTCCTCTTCACACCAGAGAGAGACGGACATCTCTGCTGAGTCTGCAGCACTGAAGTGTGTGTGTGTGTGACGTGAAGTGTGTGTGAACTCTCTCTCTCTTTATATACCCTCAGGGAGGAGAGAAGGAGGCGTGGAGGGAGAGAGAGAAGGCACAATGCCATGGGAATAACAATAACATCAACAGGTGGAGAGGAGAGAGAGAGAGAGAGAGAGAGAGAGAGAGAGAGGGGATGGAGAGAGAGGGAGAGAGGGATAGAGGGAGGGAGTGGCGCAGAGGGACCGGGCAACAGCTTGTCACTGACACTGAGAGAAGAAAAGCAGGAGAAACAGGGAGGTCATCACCAAACTCTGACAATGGGAATGAATAATGACACGAGACACTGTTTGTTGACACGGAGAACAAAATGGCTGCAGGTTACACATGAATATTTCATCACAGGCACGGGTTTTATTCATCTGGAAAGAAGCAGCGGTCTGCTAGACCATCGGGGGAAAGGAGAAATCTTTATCCATGAATCCGTAAATAAATCCTTGACAATTATGGAAAGTGAGAATGTTAAAAGAACCCGAGGATACACCTTTTAGAAAAACTTTTTAAGGATGTTAGAAAGAGAAAAAGAAGAAGACTTTAAAATATATATATATTTATTGTGATTATTTTCTCCCTCAGCAGTGATGATGTGTCACATCATCTGCGTTTCTATAGCAACGGTTTGCTCTTTATTCTTTTGGAACTTTTAAGGAACCCTGGGTTCTTCATTTTCTTTTTAAAAACCAGGACGTGTCAGGTGTGTAGGATCGAGATCTGAAAGAGTGCACTGAAGGAACACAGGGTTCTCCTCTCGGATACAGAAACACTCTGGTGCTGCTGTTAGGGTTCTGTAAGAAGAACAACTCAGGGGTTCTAAATGGAGTCTATACACTCACGCTCACTTATAAAAAGGGTTCTTCAGGGGTTCGTTTGCTAATTAATGGTGCCTAGCATCCAACATGTTCTTCTTCCTCTTGATATGGAACCCTTTCTTTTTGGGAAAAGGTGTGTGCAGGGTTCTACAAAGAACTTTAAAACATGTCTAGTCCGTACAGACAGAGATTAAATCCAAACATTAATACATTCTGCTCATTACAGTGTTCTAGGATTGTACCAGGAATGATCTGTTGGAACGGTTCCCCCAGAGGAACACCTAAAGAACCGTTCAGGGTTCTAGATCGTATATATATATATATATATATATATATATTTAACATCTTGCCTTAACACGTACATAATTTGGAAAAATCTTTTAAAAAAAAAAAAGGTTCTTGAATGGACTCTCATGGTCTTCATGGTTCTACACAGAACCTTTCTGAATTTTATACAAACGTCGTCTATACACGTGGAGATTAAATCCAAGAACATGCTGTGAAAGCAAACGTTCCTACATGGTTCTAAAGGATTTACAACGGAATGTTTGAAGTTAAGAACCCTTCAAAAGAACCCTTAGGAACCGTAGAAGCCTTGTTTGATTGTCGGTTGGTTAAAATCTAGCGTGCTGTGTGCAGAAAAATGGTTCCTGTAAGCACTCTAAGGGCTAGCACTCTAATGGATGATTAAGAGGGTTCTCTAAGAACCCGTTTGAGAACCATTCCAGAATCCTTCACCTTTCTAAGAATCCAACTAAGAGATTTAAACATCTGAGCAAAAGATACAAAGCTCATCAAGCGCAGATCTCTGAAGGGTTCTTCAGTTATTCTTCTCGAGGAACCCTATGTGATCTGATCACAGGTAGTGGAATTAATGAAGGGTTCTGACTGGTTCTGGGTTCTGAACGGGAAACACTTTGATTTGCTTTAGGGGAATGTTTGAGAGTTCTCTGAGGAGGCAGAGCATCTCCGGGTGCAGGACGTGTCGGGGCGAGGCGTGGAACCTCCTGAGAAACGCAGATGTTTGTAAATCAGTGGATGAGAAGAAGATGGGAGCTGTAAATAATTCATCATTACAGAAAGTTTACAGCTTTAACAAAACAAAGCAACAGATGGAAAGGGATCTGGGTGACGTGAGCGAACAATGCAGCAGATCGGGGAACGAGACTATTGTCACCGTACAGGAGTGTGTGTGTGTGTGTGTGTGTGTGTGTGTGTGTGTGAGACTTTTGTTTTTGTTTCAGAAAAGAAAAAGAAAAAAGTCGCTCACGTGCCACCTTGTGTCTCGCCCCCTTTTACGGTGGAATCTCATTGTCAAAGCAACAAGTATCCCATTACAACACACACACACACACACACACACACACACACACACACACACACACACACACTGGGCCCCTCCCAGCAGCCCCGGGGCAATCTGGTGTCCTGTTTAAAGAGCCTGGTCTGCAGCAGAGAGGGACGGCCGAGGTGTGTGTAACAGACAGTGGAGCTCCGAGTCTCAATGAGCCGCATTGTCTCCTTTACAAATCAGTGTCAGACACCAGAGCCTGGCCTTCTGCCACACACACACACACACACACACACACACACACACACACTCCTACAGGTGGGGTATCGCTCTGAGAGAAATCTGAGAAGAAGAGTTTTCGCACTAATGGGTCTCGTTTCACTCTCTCTGTATTTATTCCTAATAAACGTTACACTTCTTTCAGTAATCAATGCTCTGGATTCTGATTGGTCGAGAGAAAGTGCTGTCGAGTTTCCGCGGCTGTTCTAGCAATGCGCCAGATTTAACACGCTATAGCGTCACTATAGCAACAGCACCTCTCTGAGGATTGCTGGAGAAAGAAGTGTTTATCAGAAGTTACGGAAGGAGTCTCCAGTGTCAGAGTGGTTATGTGTTTTATTAAAATAAAGGAAGGAGAGAGAGAGAGAGAGAGAGAGAGAGTAAAAAAGAGAGGGGGGGAGAGAGAGAGACAGAGAGTAAAAGAGAGAGAGAGAGAGAAGACAGCCAAGGGTTGGAAAGATAGAAAAAGAGAATGAGACACTGTGAGAGAGAGAGAGAGAGAGAGAGAGAGAGAGAAGACAGCCAAGGGTTGGAAAGATAGAAAAAGAGAATGAGACACTGTGAGAGAGAGAGAGAGAGAGAGAGAGAGAGAGAGAGAGAGAGAAGACAGCCAAGGGTTGGAAAGATAGAAAAAGAGAATGAGAGACATTGTGAGAGAGAGATAGAGAGAGAGAGAGAGAGAGAGAGAGAAGACAGCCAAGGGTTGGAAAGATAGAAAAAGAGAATGAGAGACACTGTGAGAGAGATAGAGAGAGAATAAAAGAGAGAAAGAGAGAGGTTGGTGATGGATTAGCTAAAAGATCTGTTATGCTGTGGAGGCGTCCATGTTTTTGTAGCTCGAACACATGGAGATTGGAAATGACATCATTCCGAGGTCCGACTTCCTGTTTCCATGGTAACTCGGACATCGATAAACTCGCAGCTTTACCTCTGACTGTTACAAAGTGCTGACCGACACTGGAGACTCCTTCCTTAAACGTTACCGGAAAACAGAAAACTTCAGCACATCTGATCGTTTTAAAATCGCCTGCTGTGTAACCATGGCAACGCTAAGGTATTAGAGAGATACGTATGTATATAAACACTAAGTCCACTCCTCCCGACCAATCAGATTCTAGAGTTCAGTCAGAGACGCTGCTGCTCGGATTACTCCATAACAGAATGAAGGAATCGATGTGATAAAAAGGTGTGTCCGAGATCGGATCCTGTAATGAAGGATGAACCGGATTGGATTTGGAAAAGAAATGTTTTTTTGGAAACGTTTCCATGGAAACAGGCGTGTTTTTGTTTTGTAAGGCTTCTGGATATTTCTGATATTTACACTGTTAGCAGTAACCAGATCACACGTGTCGGGAAAATAAGATAAAGCCGCTCACGTCCGGTCAGTCTGATGACTTAGATCTGATACGTAAGATCAGAATTTCTGTTTTTTTTTCACCGAACCCCTGAAATGGAGCACAGAAGAAAAAAATCCAGAGGTGAAGGACTTTTTAAAACCTGATTTACTTCTAAAACCTTTTAAACAGCTTCAGAGCATAAAGACACTCAGTGACTCAAAGCAGATTGGACTTCTGTGAAAGACTAATACAAAGTCAGGTCAAGTGGGGGGAAAGTGTGTGTGTGTGTGTGTGTGTGTGTGTGTGTGTGACAGATCGGCATGTTGTTTAAGTGCCGTCCTAAATTCATGAGTGGCAGCAGCTGTATTCAAACCAGACAGCAGAAAGAGCAGTGTGTGTGACAGTGTGTGTGTGTGACGGTGTGTGTGTGAAGAAGGGGACGGACAGAGGGGGTGTGTCTCTCCGCCCCTCATTTTCCACCTCATTTGGTGGGACAGTGTGGCTCAGTGACCTCGGTTACGCTGCTCCTTTAACCCCAGTCTGACACCTGCTGTGTGTGTGTGTGTGTGAACATGGTCACACACTAACAGCACATTAATGACAGATTAGCCATGCTAGTTAATCACGTTTAGCGGTTTGTTAAAGTGTGTTAACGTGGTGAAAAATCCAAGAGAATTTTTACTTTTACTTCCTGTTAGAGTTCAGCTTAGTGAAAAAAATCACAGAAAATAAAAACTGTTTCATTCCACTGTGGAAAAAAACAAATCCAGTGTCTGTCTGTCTGTCTATCAAATCTATCTATCTATCTATCTATCTATCTATCTATCTATCTATCTATCTATCTATCTATCTATCTGTCTGTCTGTCTGTATCAGAAAAATATAATCTTATTTCATTTAAAAATACGATGCAATAATTAAAATACTATAAAATAAATTAAAGATGGCAGAAATCTGACTGGTGCTTTGAAATGTGTCTCTGTGATAGTTTAAAACGGACAAACAGGTGGACAGACAGGTGGACAGACAGGTGGACAGACAGGTGGACAGAGGAAAGGTTGGACAAACAGACAGGTGGATGGATGGACAGACAGACAGGTGAGCAGTGAGACAGGTGGATGGATGGACAGACAGACAGGTGGGCAGTGAGACAAGTGAACAGACAAACAAGTGGACAGAGAGATGGGTGGACAGACAGAGAGACAGGTTGACAGACAGACAGGTGGGCAGTGAGACAGGTGGACAGACAGACAGGCAGTGAGACAGGTTGACAGACAGACAGGTGGGCAGTGAGACGGGTGGACAGACAGACAGGTGGGCAGTGAGACGGGTGGACAGACAGACAGGTGGGCAGTGAGACGGGTGGACAGACAGACAGGTGGGCAGACAGACGGGTGGTGGAGCAGAAGCACACTTCATTATTAATGAGTCAGTAGAGATTGAAAAGCACAACAGAGAAAAAGAACTAAAGGAAAGGAAGAGATAAAGGAGGTGAGGTGAAAAACACCCCTGCAGTGTCACGTGACAAAACGGAGTCTGCTCTTCTGTCTGATCTGTTCAGTGTTCAGTCTGATCACTGCGTCTGATCACCAAGTCTGATCGGGGCTTTATAAACCTGTACAAATTAACATGACGGAGTCGCTTATGGGATTCCTGCTTTATCCCAAACACTGAAGCGCCTTCTCCGTCTCTACACACACACACACACACACACACATACACACCATGAGTGTAGTGATGAGGTCAGAAAACGCAGCTAGTAATGAAATTCACATCAGTTTCTTTTTTATTTTAGATTTTAGAAATGAGTAAATGTAAATGTGGAGTGAAAGGAGTTGAGGTTAAAAAACAGAGCAAAATATAAATCTGTCTTCATTTGAATATCTAATTAACATCTAATGTGATCATCCAAGCCGTGCAAATGTGCATGAGGAGGCGACTGTGTCATGACTGTAGTGTAACACAACTGTTTAAAGTTTACACAACAACACAAAGACCACGGCGTCAGAGAGACAGGAACAAGAACACAGACACACACACACACACAAAGAAAACAATAACACAAAATCCTTTAAGTGTTATACACAATGCTAATAACGACACAATCGCCTCAATGAACCTTTGGGAGATTACCGTAAATTAAAACACACACACACACACACACACACACACACACACACACACACACACACACACACACACACACACACACTCTCTCTCTCTCTCTCTAACTGTTATTGTATCATTTGTTAAAAGAGTTTAATAAGAGTAATATAAGAGGTGGGTGGGACTTTCTTAGAGGTAATATAAGAGGTGGGTGGGGCTTTATTAAAAGTTATATTAGATGTGGGAGGGATTTTATTAGAGGTAGGTGGGTTTTATTAATTATTATTAAAAGTTATATTAGTTGTGGGCGGGGTTTATCATAGGTGGGTGGGGCTTTCTTAGAGGTAATATAAGAGGTGGGTGAGGCTTCTTTGGGGTGGGCGGAGTATATTATGAGCAAACTGGTGGTTTTAGGAATGGGTGGGCATACCCATTTTAGGAATGGCATTGGAGGATTGTTGGGAGTGGGTGTGACTTTATTAGATGTGGGTGGGGCTTCATTAGAAATAAGAATTATTACTATATTTATATCAGTTTCCTGTTTTACCCCAATCACAGGATTAATACTGATTACATACTTCATTAATCTCTGTCTCTCTATAGCACACACACACACACACACACACACACACACTGCATTATGTACAGTCTGCTTTTCCCTTTCTGTGAAGTACAGTAATTTAAATTAAATCTTTCTCGATTTCTCGAAAAGACTCGATTAAAGTTCATTAGCATTAACGACTCCTGTATGTCTGTAACCTGTATGTAACTGTTATGTCATGTAGTTATGTGTCACACAGTGTTGAGAATTCCTCAGCAGAAACGTGTATTACAGGGATTATGGGTAAGTAGGAGGCGGGCGTGGTCGGGCGTTTGAGTTACTTGACTGACAGACAGCCACGCCCCCTGCAGCTGATTGGCTGAGCAGTCTGTCCGACTCTTTGGGCTCCGACTCGGAACTCTCCTCATCCGAGCTGGGGGTTACACACATTCCCAAAACTTCCCGAACCTTCACCGGCAATTCCTGTGACACACACACACACACACACACACACACACATACATATCACATATGATATCGCATCATCAAACTACGTCAAAGAAAGAAAGAAAGAAAAGAAAAAAATGTGTGAATAAATGAAAAATGTATGAAAGAAAGAAGAAAGAAAGAAAGAAAGAAAGAAAGAGATGGATGGAGAAAATGAATGTACTAAACTTATTAATACTTTCTGACCAATCAGAATCAAGAATTCAACAGCATGCGTTGTGTGTGTGTGTGTGTGTGTGTGTGTTCACCTTGCACTGGACCAGTTGGAGATAAATGCCCTCAGCTTCCCGCAGCATTGTCTGCAGATCCAGCTTCATGGTCAGTTCATTGATGTGCTGCAACACACACACACACACACACACAGTGAAATAAGCCTATGAACTCATGTGAGCTGTAACACATACCCAGTGTTCACGGTTGCAGCACACACCTTGAGGATTGTGTTAAAGTCGTGGTTGGAGCCGATCAGCTCCCCCCGCTGGGACTCCAGAATGGCACAGGCCATCAGCAGGTGGAAGTTAGCGCAAGGCAGACAAGTCCACAGAACCTACCAACCCACAGGAGGAATGGGGGGGTTGTGTTTTAATTAGACTTTAAAAGGAAAACTTGTGTGTGTGTGTGTGTGTGTGTGATTATACCTCCCAGAGGTGCAGGATATCCTCGAAGGAGAACTCTCTCTTATACCAGATCAACAGCCAGCGGAAGCAGAAACACAGAGACCCGCTGTCCTGAGAGTCTGTGTGAGGAAAGAATTTCATAAGAAATGTGTGTGTGTGTATGTGTGTGTATAAGAGAGAGAGAGAGAGAGAGAGTGTGTGTGTGTGTTTGTGTATGAGAGAGACAGAGTGTGAGTGAGTGTGTGTTTGTGTATGAGAGAGAGAGAGTGAGTGTGTGTGTGGATGTGTGTGTATGAGAAAGAGTGAGAGTGAGTGTGTGTGGATGTGTGTGTATGAGAAAGAGTGAGAGTGAGTGTGTGTGTGGATGTGTGTGTATGAGAAAGAGTGAGAGTGAGTGTGTGTGGATGTGTGTGTATGAGAAAGAGTGAGTGTGAGTGTGTAGGTGTGTGTATATTGTATATATATATATATATAATTTCATTCATTATTCTCAGACACTGTCCACATGGTCAAGAAGAAAGAACTCAGTCCTGATCTTTGTACGCGTGTGGTCAATGCCATATTGGAGGCAAAGGCTACTAGGCAAGTCCTGGATGTCCCTGTATCAACTGTACAGAGTATCCTCAAGAAGTTCAAGATGTTCAACACTGTCAGAAACCTGGATGGGCGTGGCAGGAAGCACAAAGTATCCTCTAGAGTCGCTAGAAAGTTCTGCATCAACCCCCGTATCACCCCCAAAGCTCTAATAGACACCCTCAACCAAGCAGGGGAGACAGTATCAAGATCCACCATTCAGTGAATTCTGCATCGAGGTGGTCTTCATGGACATGGCCCCAGAAATGCACCACTCCTTACCCAGAGACACCAGGATGCACGCCTGGCCTTTGCGAGGGGTCACCTAGATAGAGATCCGAACTTCTGGTCATGCATCCTCTGGTCAGATGAGACTAAACTGGAGCTCTTTGGACATATGGATGCTGCATATGTTTGGTGTAAGAAAGGAGAAGCCTTCAATCCTAAGAATACCATCCCAATGGTCAAGCTTGGTGGTGGTCAGATCATGCTATGGGGTGCTTCTCTGCCAGTGGTACAGGTAACCTTGTTAAGATAGATGGTATCATGAAAAAGGAGGACTATGTCAAGATTCTTGATGAAAACCTGGTGGTGTCAGCACACAAGCTGGACCTACCAGCAGGATAATGACCCGAAGCATACGGCACGAGTGGTCAAGCAATGGTTCAGGGACAACAACGTATATGTTCTGGAGTGGCCAAGTCAGAGCCCTGACCTGAATCCAACTGAGAAATCTCCAACACCCGGAGGCTTTTGTGAAGGAAGAGTGAGGAATCATGCCACAGCAGATCTGTAGAAATCTTGTGGAGAACTACAAGAAGCATCCGCAGGCTGTCATTAAGAACAGAGGATTTTCTACTGATTACTGAAACATTGTAATATAAACAGGATGAATAATTCTGAACATGGGGATTTTTGTCCGTGTGTGTGTGTGCGTGTGTGTGTGTGCGCATGTGTGTATATGTATATGTGTGTGCATGCGTGTGTGTATATGTATATATGTGTGTGTGTATATGTGTGTGTGTATGTGTGTGTGTGTGTTACCCAGGTAGTCACACAGTTCAGGGTCGAGTGCTCGTAGGAGAAGACTCAGTTGGAGCAGCTGCTGTTTCATGGCCTCCTGAGATTCCTCAAAGTTCTGATGCTGAAACACACACACTCATCCTCATCAGTCCAGGAACAAGTAAAAAAAAAATACTGGCACCCCTCATTCTCACGAGTTAGAATAATCACTTTACATCTTAACTTAATCTTTTAATAGGAAGAAGATGAAATAGTTCTGGAGACGCACCACTAGCTCCATAAATCCCGTTAAACACCAGAAAGATTCCACTTCATTCTGAGTGACGAAGAGGAGCGGAGCCAGGAGATCACTCATACCCTGGACATAACCTGCACACAGAGACAATCATCATCATCATCATCATCTTCATCATCATAATCAATTACCGAACCTTGAAAACTGACTTATCTGGTGACTTTATCAACCACAATGTTAAAGTAGTAAAACAGAGAGAGAGAGAGAGAGAGAGAGTGTGTGTGTGTTAGAGTGAGAGTGAGAGAGTGTGTGTGTGTGTTAGAGTGAGAGTGAGAGTGTGTGTGTGTGTGTTAGAGTGAGAGTGTGTGTGTGTGTGTGTGTTAGAGTGAGAGTGTGTGTGTGTGTGTGTTAGAGTGTGTGTGTGTGTGTGTGTTAGAGTGAGAGTGAGAGAGTGTGTGTGTGTGTTAGAGTGAGAGTGTGTGTGTGTGTGTGTGTTAGAGTGAGAGTGAGAGAGTGTGTGTGTGTGTTAGAGTGAGAGTGAGTGTGTGTGTGTGTTAGAGTGAGAGTGTGTGTGTGTGTGTGTGTTAGAGTGAGAGTGAGAGAGTGTGTGTTAGAGTGAGAGTGTGTGTGTGTGTTAGAGTGAGAGTGAGTGTGTGTTAGAGTGAGAGTGAGTGTGTGTTAGAGTGAGAGTGAGTGTGTGTGTGTGTGTGTTAGAGTGAGAGTGTGTGTGTGTGAGAGTGAGAGTGTGTGTGTGTGTTAGAGTGAGAGTGTGTGTGTGTGTGTGTTAGAGTGAGAGTGTGTGTGTGTTAGAGTGACAGTGAGAGAGTGTGTGTTAGAGTGAGAGTGAGAGAGTGTGTGTGTGTGTGTGTGTTAGAGTGACAGTGAGAGAGTATGTGTGTTAGAGTGAGAGTGAGAGTGTGTGTGTGTGTGTTAGAGTGAGAGTGTGTGTGTGTGTGTTAGAGTGAGAGTGAGAGAGTGTGTGTGTGTTAGAGTGAGAGTGTGTGTGTGTGTTAGAGTGAGAGAGTGTGTGTGTGTGTTAGAGTGAGAGAGTGTGTGTGTGTGTGTTAGAGTGAGAGAGAGAGAGTGTGTGTGTTAGAGTGAGAGTGAGAGAGTGTGTGTGTGTGTGTGTGTGTGTTAGAGTGACAGTGAGAGAGTATGTGTGTTAGAGTGAGAGTGAGAGTGTGTGTGTGTGTGTTAGAGTGAGAGTGTGTGTGTGTGTGTTAGAGTGAGAGTGTGTGTGTGTGTGTTAGAGTGAGAGTGAGAGAGTGTGTGTGTGTTAGAGTGAGAGTGTGTGTGTGTGTGTTAGAGTGAGAGTGTGTGTGTGTGTGTTAGAGTGAGAGTGAGAGTGTGTGTGTGTGTTAGAGTGAGAGAGTGTGTGTGTGTGTTAGAGTGAGAGAGTGTGTGTGTGTGTTAGAGTGAGAGAGTGTGTGTGTGTGTGTTAGAGTGAGAGAGAGAGAGTGTGTGTGTTAGAGTGAGAGAGAGAGAGAGAGAGAGAGAGAGAGAAAGAGAGAGAGAGAGTAAACTGACTTATCTGCTGAATTTTAACAATCACAATATTAAAGTAGTGAAACAGCGCCACTCAGTGGCCGAGCTGTGTATTACATACCTGTACTGTTTCTCACACACACACACACACACACACACACACACACACTTACCCAGGTCAAAGTTATACATGCAGTAGGTCATGAGCACGTCGTTGAGCAGCGTGAGGCCCGGATTCTCGTTCCCCGAGAAGAATGGATTCTGTCTGTCCGTCCGATTCACGTCCCGCTCTGTCGTCACAACAAACCGGATAAAAACACTGACCATGAGGATTAGCCCATGCAGCAACAAACACATCAGCAAAACTGAATTCTTTATTTACTTAAACCTGAATATATAAGAGTGCACTGTCTATAAGATGTGAGATGGGAGGGAAAGGGGGCGGGGCTTCCAGTGGGTCAGTTAATATCAGAGTTCTAGCACTAACGCAACTGTCAATCATCCCCAACTGGTTTGTTCTGCTGTAACAGATGCAGAAGGATGTTGGCTCAAACTCAGACATTTAATGAACTTTGACCCACGTTCAATTGGACCACTTACATAATCTCAGCGTGTTTTCAGCCAACAGAAAATAGAGAGCGAAACTGACCAATCAGGCTGCGGTATCCCCGGAGGAGGGAGTTTCTCATCTCCTGCTCCTCGCTGATGGACTTCCACTGCACCTTCATCCTGAAATACTCGTCTCTACAGGACACACGACACAACCAGTCAGAACCGTCAGAGGGACGAGGTTCATAAGAGGGTTATTACAGGGTTATAACTCACGTTTTGGTTCGCACGATATTCTCCCGCTCCTTGGCTGTGCTGTTCCAGGGGTAAAACCCCAGCAGGAATTTCCACACCTCCTTCCGCAGAGAAGGAACGATGCCCTGGGAGACCAGCACCAAGCTTTAGAACCTTTAGAACCTTTACACAAGCCTACGACACTGAATATCTATATAATAATGCTTAATACAGTGTATAGTACAGCATACACAAGGGGTTATTACACTTCACATTGAAGAAGATTAAAGTCTACATAAAGAGTTTATCACAGCATTCATTACAGCTTGTTACAGTACATTACAGGGTTATTACTGTGTACATTAGAGGATATTAAAGTGTATATTAGAGGGTTATTACTGTGTACATTAGAGGATATTAAAGTGTATATTAGAGGGTTATTACTGTGTACATTAGAGGATATTAAAGTGTATATTAGAGGGTTATTACTGTGTACATTAGAGGATATTAAAGTGTATATTAGAGGGTTATTACTGTGTACATTAGAGGATATTAAAGTGTATATTAGAGGGTTATTACTATGTTCATTAGCGGGTTATTACTGTGTACATTAGAGGATATTAAAGTGTATATTAGAGGGTTATTACTGTGTACATTAGAGGATATTAAAGTGTATATTAGAGGGTTATTACTATGTTCATTAGCGGGTTATTACTGTGTACATTAGAGGATATTAAAGCGTACATTAAAGGACTATTACTGTGTACATTAGAGCGTTATTACTGTGTACATTAGAGCATTATTACTGTGTACATTAGAGGATATTAAAGCGTACATTAAAGGACTATTACTGTGTACATTAGAGCGTTATTACTGTGTACATTAGAGCATTATTACTGTGTACATTAGAGCATTATTACTGTGTACATTAGAGGACATTAAAGTGTACATTAGAGGGTTATTACTGTTTTCATTAGAGGTTATTACTGGGTACATTAGAGGGTATTAAAGTGTACATTAGAGGGTTATTACTGGGTACATTAGTGGGTTATTAAAGTTTACATTAGAGGGTTATTACTGTGTACATTAGAGGATATTAAAGCGTACATTAAAGGACTATTACTGTGTACATTAGAGCGTTATTACTGTGTACATTAGAGCATTATTACTGTGTACATTAGAGCATTATTACTGTGTACATTAGAGGACATTAAAGTGTACATTAGAGGGTTATTACTGTTTTCATTAGAGGTTATTACTGGGTACATTAGAGGGTATTAAAGTGTACATTAGAGGGTTATTACTGGGTACATTAGTGGGTTATTAAAGTTTACATTAGAGGGTTATTACTGTGTACATTAGAGGATATTAAAGCGTACATTAAAGGACTATTACTGTGTACATTAGAGCGTTATTACTGTGTACATTAGAGCATTATTACTGTGTACATTAGAGGATATTAAAGCGTACATTAAAGGACTATTACTGTGTACATTAGAGCGTTATTACTGTGTACATTAGAGCATTATTACTGTGTACATTAGAGCATTATTACTGTGTACATTAGAGGACATTAAAGTGTACATTAGAGGGTTATTACTGTTTTCATTAGAGGTTATTACTGGGTACATTAGAGGGTTATTAAAGTTTACATTAGAGGGTTATTACTGGCTGAATGGAATATTATGAAGTAACCAACACAAAATGTTGAGTGTGTGTGTGTGTGTGAGTGAGAGTGTGTGTGTGTGTGTGCGAGTGTGTGTGAGGATGTTTGAACTTCCTGTTTAACAGCTTCTGTTATGAACTCCGTCACACTGAGTGCCACGGAGGAGACGCCTGGTGTGAGACAGTTCTACACACAGCCGTAAACAAAAGAGGAAAACTGAACAGACGAGTGTGTAGAAACTTCTGGAATGTGGACGCACCCCTCTGAACACCAGCTCCTTCACTTTCTGTGGATTTGTGACGCGGCCCTCCGAGTCCAGGAACTGCTCCCAGTCGTCCAGAGGCCGCCCTCTGCTCACCTTGGGCCGCGGACCAAGCTCTGCCCCTTGCTGCTGGCACAGGAAGTGACATCACACAAGTAATAAACCAAAATTTAAACCAAACAAACAAACAAAAAAAAACGAAGAGTGTCGATCTGAACTGAATGGGTGTGGCTGTGGAGCGATTTTGTTAAGTGACAGTATGGTAAAAAATGGGTGGAGCCTACATTAGATGTAACCAGCCAATCAGAAATGATCACATGACTCAGCATTGAAAAACATTTACCTTATAATAAGCTGATTTTCTACTAAACCTGACGCAAACACGGTAAAAACAGCTAGCTTGATAGACATGAAGCTAATGTTGGAGAGGTAGCATTAGTGTTAGCATTAGCGCTAGCTAACTGTATGATGAAATTTTGCATGCTAGGTGCCACATTAAAAAAGGCTTTATGGTGAGGTTACATGATCAAGTTTGCTATTTGAACAATTTAATCTGGCTTAAGCCCCGCCCAAAATAACCCCAGCTAATAACTGCTAGTTTTACATACGCAGGTTATGAGCTCGAACCCCGGCTCGTCGTCGGATAAGCGAGGCGCGTACGAGTCTCCGTGGGAATGCAGGGGCGACTCTGGAGGTCTCAGCGCTCCTCGGAAGAAGTTGGTCACCTTGGAGAAGCCGCCGAACGTGGTTGCATACGGGTCCTGGATAAACCGCTGTATGGGAAAACAGAACAAAGATCAATAAGTGTGTGTGTGTGTGTGTGTGTGTGTGTGTGTGTGTGTGTGTGTGTGTTAAACATACAGATACAAGGTCTGAGCTGGTGTCATCAAACATCTGCAGCTCATCAAAGGAGTGAGAGAGAGCACCCGAGTCGTGAGGGTACGCCAGGAACAACCGACCATCCACTGGAGACCTGAGAGAGAGAGAGAGAGAGAGAGAGACAGACAGACAGACAGAGAGAGACAGACAGACAGATAGAGGGAGAGGGGAAGAGAGAGAGAGAGAGCAAGATACAGTGAGAGAAGGAGGACAGAGACATCAGACACAGAAACAAAGGGAGAGAGAGGAAAAAGAGAGAGAGATACAAAGAGATAGAGAGAAATATAAAGATAGATAGAGAGATAAAAGGAGAGATAAACAGATGGATTCAAAGATTAAGTCAGATTAATTTAATTACTGATTTTTAATTATTAAGAATTAGTAATATTTATATACTCAGTGTGTGTGTGTGTGTGTGTGTGTGTGTGTGTGTATGTGTGTGTGTGTGTGTTTGAGTCTCACGGTGCGAGGCGGATGTATCTCTGCATGGCTCGGAGCAGTTCTCGTGTTCCGCCCCTGTGGAAGTGCAGTGGGGGCAGAGGGTCGCCTCTTCGACTGGTCAACACCATAAAGTTCCTGCCCAGAGAGAAACGAGCGCGACGCAGGGAGTAGAGCTCCGACAGGGGCAGTGAGAATGCTCCCCAGTGACCTATACACACACACACAAAACACACACAACACACACACACACAGTCATTATATACTTTACTACATTATTGTTTGTGGAGCTTGTGTGTGTGTGTGTACCTGTGTTTTTGGTGTGAAGCTGTTCCTTCTCTCTGCTCTGCTTCACTGTGCTGATAACGGCCCAGTCTGGCTCGTACCCGGGGTCAAACTTCGTCTCTTCTTCTCCTCCTTCACCGTCCTGCCAGAGAAAAAAACATCATTTGTGTCACAACGATCAGATTTTCTGGAAAGGTCCACAAACTTCTCTTTAACTGTGATGTCATCTGTCTGGGTATTATGTTTTTAATCTGTGGTGGGTTAGTGAGGGAGTCGGTCTGAGAGTCAATTAGAGAGTCAGTTAGGGGGTCAGTCTGGTAGTCAGTCTGGGAGTAAATTAGGGAATCAGTCTGAGAGTCAATTAGGGAGTCAGTCAGGGAGTCAATTTGGAAGTCAGCCTGGGAGTAAATTAGGGAATCAGTCTGGGAGTCAAATAGGGAATCAGTCTGAGAGTCAATTAGGGAGTCAGCCTGGGAGTCAATTAGGGAATCAGCCTGGGAGTCAAACAGGGAATCAGTCTGGGAGTCAAATAGGGAGTCAATTAGAGAGTCAGTTAGGGGGTCAGTCTGGTAGTCAGCCTGAGAGTCAGTCTGGGAGTTCATTAGGGAATTAGTCTGTTGAGCCTCGTTCACACTACAGGATTTTAAGCCCGATTTAAGCCCGATTTGCAAATTAACGAGCTCGCCAACAGATCGGTCTGTAATCGTGGGAAAATCAGCGGGTGATCAGCGCTTGGCAATCTTTATGTGTGAACTACTCAACGACGCATCAAAGAGGCTCGCTGACGCGTCGCTGACACCTCGCAGACAAAATCCAGATATCTGGCATGTTAAATATCTGGGACGGTCGGCTGACTCCACATCACGTGGTGTCAATTGTAGCTACGACCTCCAGCCAATGAGAGAGCAAGTCAACAGAGTTGAGGTCACCGGAAGAAAAGCAGCAGCAGCAACATGGCTTCAAAAATAGTGTGGACACAACATTTATTTAGAGCGAGACTCCTGCCGACGTCCATTGTCAAAAGAAACCTCTACCAAAAGTCTCGCGTCATTTCCGGATCCACCTGTCGCGTGTGTTTTCATGACAAAACGTGGTTTGGGGACGGCGCTGAGTGACAAGAGTTGTTGTCAGATCATGACAACAACGTGATGTGCGACCCCCTCTTGTGGATCATTTACGAAGCATCGCGTAGTGTGAACACCACAAGGACAAAAAGACACAGTGAAGTCATGTAGTCTGAACAGCAAAGCGATCTGCCGACGGTTAAAGTCTTGTAGTGTGACCAAGCCTTTAGTCGGTTAGGTAGTTAGTCAGGGGATCAGCCTAGTAATCAATTTGGGAGTCAGTTAGGGGGTCAGTCTGGTAGTCAGTCTTGGAGTCAGTCTGGGAGTCAATTAGAGAATCAGTCTATGAGTCAATTAGGGAGTCAGTTAGGGAGTCAGTCTGGGAGTCAATTAGAGAATCAGTCTATGAGTCAATTGGGGAGTCAGTTAGGGAGTCAGTCTGGGAGTCAATTAGAGAATCAGTCTATGAGTCAATTGGGGAGTCAATTAGGGAGTCAGTCTGGTAGTCAGTCTTGGAGTCAGTCTGGGAGTCAATTAGGGAATCAGTCTGGGAGTCTAATAGGGAATCAGTTACCTTTTTTGCGTAAAAGACAGCCGGTGCATTTTTCCCGTCATCCTGAACTGGACTCCACTCCAGCGCTGGCTCTCCATCCTGCCAGGGAACACACACACACACAGAGTTAACTGTGGAATGTTAATGTACAGCCAAACATAATAAATTGTGACAACTGTCCTTCATTCACAAGGGTTCCGTTAAAGCCAGAAAGGGAGAAAGGGGGAAGGAAGGAAGGAAGGAAGGAAGGAAGGAGAAAGGGGTTAAAAGAAGAAGAATGGAAAGATGGAGAAAGGAAAGAAAGAGAGATATTGAAGAAATAATGTCAGGAAGGAGAAAACTAAGTAAGACAGAAAGTTGAAAAGAGAAAGATGAAAAAGTAAAGAAAGGGTCTGTTTATTGTAAAAAGCAGTACAGATCATTAAACATGAACTGAACGTCTATGTGTTTTCCCTGACCCGCTCAACAATGCGGATGAATCCGGGGATGGATGTCTCCTCGTTGCTCCTCTTGGCGTTGGTGTGGAGGTAAACTCCTTCCTTCTCAAATATCAGCTGTGGGAGGAAACCAAATGACATGTCATCTTTACAGTAAAAAAAAACAAGGTGAAATGTGACTCCCGCTCTCACCTGAGTCACCACACCAACCGAAAATAATCCCACTGTACAATATCAACACATGACACGTGAATGCTGTGCACCAGGTGAGGATCAGGATCGGGATTATAATGAGGGACTCATGTTTTAGGGATTTGGATTCCTGTCACCTGATCTGTTTCATAAAATTCCACAGACTTTATTCCTGATCTGTGAGTCAGTGACAAGAAAAGAAAAACTAACACTCTCTCTGGTGGACAACGGCTGATAATAATAATAATAATAACAAGGAGAGGAAGAAGAAGAAGAAGAAGAAGAAGAAAAATAATAATACAATGATCCAGGCACACTGTAGTCTAGAATTATGCCCCTTACAAGACAATAACCTCACGTTAAATCTGACTAAAAACTAAAAATAGTCCCAGAACAAACCCACGTCTTGTTTATTAGACGAACTTCCGGTTTGAGAGCTAAACTTGGACAGCTTAGCTAGCTTAACTTATTTACTTACACTATATTAAAATAAAACGTCATATTACAATTTATACACACGTTAGCGTTGTCTTGAAACGAATTTAATACCGAGTCTATATGATTACCTTGCTGTTCTCGGGCTTGTTCTCCATCCTTCTGCGCAGATATGATGATTTAGAAATTCCTAACAAAATACCAAAACAAGCTACGCACCTCCGGCCCCTTTCAGCCTGGCCACGCCCACCGACCGGACGTCATGCGTCACATGGCGGCTGCGTGATCGCGACGTCATTGCGTCGACTCCATTTTAAATCTATGGATAAATTGTTATAATAATATATTATTAGAATGTTTTTCAGTTCTGCCTTACAAATAAACACTTTGGTGATTAATAATTTTTAAAAATTCTTAAATTCTTACAGCTTTATTTTTATAACTCTGTCTTCCTTATTTTATTTTTTTAAGTTAATTTTTTTTGTTTTTAAGTTTTAACTTATCATTTTTTATTTATTACAAATGATTGATGGTAATGGTTTACATTACTACTACTATTACTGATAATAAGAATAAATAATAATGAAAAAATATAATAATAATAATAATAATAATAATAATAATAATAATATAATAATATTCTGAATTAAGGAATTACTTGAGTAATTATATAGGTAGGCAATTAATTAATTTCAGGTCATTTTATTTATTATTTATTTATTTATTTATGATATTAGGCTCATTATAGCAATTTATTTATTTATTTATTGTTTTTGTTATATAAGGCTCATTCTGGCACTTTATTTGTTTGTTTATTTATTTATGTGATTTTTTAAAATATTATTAGGCTCATTCTGGCATTATTTATTTATTTATTTATTTGTTTGTTTATTTGTTTGTTTTATATTATTATTATTATTATTATTATTATTAATAATAATAATAATAATAATAATAATAATAATAATAGTCTGTTTTTCTTTTACATTTTTACTAGATTTTCTTTCTGCAATAAATAAATAAATAAATAAAAATAAATAAAAATAATACAATGTGTATATGTGTATAACTGTAATAGATCAGTTGGTATAAAAAAATAAATATGTATGTGTAAAATACCTAAATGAACAATATGTTTGTCATTCCTAACCACGAGGTCATCTGATCACCTGAGCACTGAATCACTTTAACGTGACTCATGACCATTAAACCTGGCTCACTTCCTGTCACCTGACAAGTCAAGTCAACTCTGGGTCAGAATTATGATTTATATGATGTCATATGATGACGAAAATGGAATGGAAATGGGAAAATGGACCTAATTTGTTAATTTTATTTATTTATTTAAAGTTTTGTGCTCCATTTGTTGTTGCCTGTGTGTACCCTTATGTTATTGTTGTTAAGCCCCCTGCTGTTCTGTGTGTGTATTTGTTTTTGATTTAAAAAATTGTAGCTACTGCTGCTTTAATAATAATAATAATAATAATAATAAGAAGAAGAAGAAGAAGAAGAAGAAGAAGAAGAAGAAGAATTGTTTTAAAAAGATTATAATTTATTATGCAACCATTATCTCGCTATTCACTGAAGCCAAAAAATCGGATACATCCATGTGTTTTATTTTTATTTATTTTTATTTTTTGTTTTTAATACACGTTAATACTGTTTCAGCATTTTATGTCAAAGCAATAGATTTGGAATAAACTTGGCCATTTTTTTAAAAAAATCTTCTACTTTTTCTCTGCATCTTGATGATGTTGTTTATGTTTATTCTGTAAAATTAAACTAACTTAAATTCAAATTTCAAATTCCAATTTTATTGGTCACATACGGAATCATACACAGTACGACATGTAATGAAATGCTTTTTACGACTGTCTTACATAAAAAAGAAATAGTAAAAAAGAAAAATTTAAAGTGTGGACATGAAAAACGGGATATAGTTAAGAATATATAGGGAAAAGTAGGGAAAATTAAATGGTGGAAATAACAAACAAAAATAACTTGAAAGTCAAGTGTCAGATATGCATATGCAAATATATGTCTATGTATGTATATATAAATATATACACTATATTTCCAAAAGTATTGGCTCACCCATCCAAATAATCAGAATCAGGTGTTCCAATCACTTCCATGGCCACAGGTGTATAAAATCAAGCACCTAGGCATGCAGACTGTTTTTACAAACATTTGTGAAAGAATGGGTCGCTCTCAGGAGCTCAGTGAATTCCAGCGTGGAACTGTGATAGGATGCCACCTGTGCAACAAATCCAGTCGTGAAATTTCCTCGCTCCTAAATATTCCACAGTCAACTGTCAGCTGTATTATAAGAACGTGGAAGTGTTTGGGAACGACAGCAACTCAGCCACGAAGTGGTAGGCCACGTAAACTGACGGAGCGGGGTCAGCGGATGCTGAGGCGCATAGTGCGAAGAGGTCACCAACTTTCTGCAGAGTCAATCGCTACAGACCTCCAAACTTCATGTGGCCTTCAGATGAGCTCAAGAACAGTGCGCAGAGAGCTTCATGGAATGGGTTTCCATGGCCGAGCAGCTGCATCCAAGCCATACATCACCAAGTGCAATGCAAAGCGTCGGATGCAGTGGTGTAAAGCACGCCGCCACTGGACTCTAGAGCAGTGGAGACGCGTTCTCTGGAGTGACGAATCGCGCTTCTCCATCTGGCAATCTGATGGACGAGTCTGGGTTTGGCGGTTGCCAGGAGAACGGTACTTGTCTGACTGCATTGTGCCAAGTGTAAAGTTTGGTGGAGGGGGGATTATGGTGTGGGGTTGTTTTTCAGGAGCTGGGCTTGGCCCCTTAGTTCCAGTGAAAGGAACTCTGAATGCTTCAGCATACCAAGACATTTTGGACAATTCCATGCTCCCAACTTTGTGGGAACAGTTTGGAGCTGGCCCCTTCCTCTTCCAACATGACTGTGCACCAGTGACCAAAGCAAGGTCCATAAAGACATGGATGACAGAGTCTGGTGTGGATGAACTTGACTGGCCTGCACAGAGTCCTGACCTCAACCCCATAGAACACCTTTGGGATGAATTAGAGCGGAGACTGAGAGCCAGACCTTCTCGTCCAACATCAGTGTGTGACCTCACAAATGCGCTTCTGGAAGAATGGTCAAAAATTCCCATAAACACACTCCTAAACCTTGTGGACAGCCTTCCCAGAAGAGTTGAAGCTGTTATAGCTGCAAAGGGTGGACCGACGTCATATTGAACCCTATGGATTAGGAATGGGATGTCACTTAAGTTCATATGCGAGTCAAGGCAAGTGAGCGAATACTTTTGGCAATATAGTGTATGTATATAATATAAATATATATATGTAATTATATCGCCATAATTATTCAGAAATAAACAAATGTTTACCGGAAGGCAGTTTTTTGGGAGCTACACTTTTTCTGAGAGAATAAATAAAAATGTAATATTTTTATATCACATTATTAACACGGTTAGCGACGGTTAAGTGCGGGTCGCGCACGTGCACGAGCGTTTCTGGCACGCGGGGACGTCTTGCGGTTACCCCCTCCTCCTCCTCCTCCTCCTCCTCACTGTAAACAGCTGCGCGCATGCGCGTTCAGTCTCGGGCAGCAAGAGAGACTGAGAGAGAGAGACCGAGAAGAACAGAAGAGCAAACCTATTAATTCAAGAATTTTTTAGGGGAAAAAAGTTGAAAGAATTTGGAGTGTGTAAGTAAAGTGTTTAAAAATCGATCCTTTAATTAAAACAAAAAAACATGTACAGGTTTAGCTAAAGGTGCAGTGCTTCAGCTAGCTTAGCATAGAGAGAAAACAGAACGCCAGCTAGCTCGGGTGTTTGTTTATTTGTTTGTTTGTTTGTTTTATAATTCGGCTCGTGCTTCGTAAAGCTTGATTAGCAATAGGAAGGTTAAGAGGATTTCGTTATGTTGTGCATGTGACGCTGAGAAAAAAAGACGTTTATAAGACTTAACACACAAACACGCACGCGCACACATTGGTGTTTTTGGGGTAAAACGCACGAGCCCACTGCTGAGTCCTGCGCGCGTGAAGCCCTTTAAATGCACCATTTGTGAGGAATCTGATGCAACTCCAGGTCTCGGTGTGATAGTGTCAGTAAGCATTGCATGAGTTTACAGACGCAGTGATTGGGGAAAACACCGATTGCACAACGCAACACGTAAATTGTGCGAAAGTTGTTTGTTACAGATCCAGAAACATAAACACGCCTCAAAGGCTCAAAACCCATCCTCGCGATACTTAGATTTTTATATAACCGACTGTCAGTGTTTTGTTTATTTTCAGACCTGAACGCAGGCCAGCAGATTGGTCAGGTTGCTTTGAATGAGGCAGTGTGTTCTGCAGCTTTAAAGCCCTGCTGCTGTAATGTGCTGTGGTGGCCGCCATGTTTGCGTCACGTGACCACGTGAGCCCATTAGACAGGAATAGGAGAGGGGTGTGTGTAGGTGCGAGAGAGAGGGGCAGAGACAGATAAGGAAGTCTGGGATGATCAGCAGGAACAGAAATCAGGAAAACATGGCAGTGTTGAAAAGTCCAAATAGTTACAGATGCTGAAATGTGTATTTTGTAGGAACTGTTGATGACGTCACTTGTTCTTGTTTTGTTCCCAGACGGCATCATCAGCGTCTCGTCTCATCTCGCCTGTCAGCTCCCCGAGACTCTAAACTCATCAACTATAAGCTAACACTACACACAGATCACCTCCGTGTCCCGTTTGATGTGATACGCTTCGCCATGGCCTCCATCTCCAAAACCTCCGAGCTGGACATCCCGGATAACTACCAGGAGAGCTGGCAGGCTCTTCTCGCTGCGGCCGAGGTGTACAGCCAGAAATCAGGCTGCGACCTGGCCATCCTGACCGCCTGCAAGAAGTTCCTCCCATCCGGCACCGAGGGAGACGCTGCAAAAAAGAGAGAAGGGGGCGGAGCCATGCCGGCGGGAGGCAGGAAGTGGGATTACGGATATCACGTGTGGGGTCAGGGGGCGCTTGCCGAGGCGTCACGGCGATACCTGGACGACATTGGCGTGCTCCATTCTACCACTGTGCTGACGGCGCAGAGACACGCCCGCCTCGCCACAGGGGAAGGCGGGGCCAAACTGGGTGTGGACATTCCCTCCGAGAGGCCGGTCAGTAGATCATACTGTGTCGTGACATGACGCTGTACTTTGTCAAATTCCACAATATTTTTTATTTTAATATTCAAACTATTTGTTGTTGAAGTAAAAAAATCTATCACTTTTTAACAAAAATAAAAAACTATTGTGTTATTGCTGATATTTGGCTGATCCTGGCATTGTATCTTTCATGTTGCCTTTTTAAAAGATCATGCAGTGAATTAAGCAATTATATAAGTAGTTAATTAATTAATTTTTTTCTGATTTATTATGATATTAGGGTCATTTTGGCTATTTATTTGATTATTTTGATATTAGGCTCATTCTGGCAATTTAATTATTTATTTGATTATTTTTTATTAATAGGCTCAGTCTGGCTATTTATTTATTTATTTGATTTTTTTTATGATATTAGGCTCATTCTGGCTGGCTATTTATTTGATTATTTTTGATATTAGGCTCATTTTGGCATTTTATTTATTTATTTTGGGTAATTAGATTTCTTTTTTTGCTGATATTATGCTCATTTATCTCGTTTCTGGTCTCTTTATTTCTGTATTTATTTATATTAGTTATTTTTAATTGATCATTTTATTGTATTGCTGATTTCTTAGTTAAATTGTTGATATAAACCTTGATTTTAATTAAACTTCACAGACGTCCGTGGGTGAGGGAGGTTCGGGCTCGGTCAGTCCCGGACTGAGGCTGTACTCTCAGAGCTACCCGTCCATCTACAGTCCAACGGCGGTCAGCGTCCTCCCCTCGGTCCAACAGGGGAATGGAGGGAGAGAGAGAGACAGAGCGGCTCTGGAGGAGGTGGAGAGAGCGAGGGAGAGGGCCGGAATCGTGGATCTGGAGGAGGAAGAGGAGGATGGAGAGGAGGATGATATGGGTGGACGCAGACGCAATCTCAACGAGTCGACAGGTGTGTCTCTCGCTCCGATCACTAGGTAGAATCTCTCTCTGTCTGTCTGTGTCTCACTCACGCTCTCTCCGTCTCTCCCTGTCTCTTTGTCTGTCTATATCTCTCTCTCTCTCTCTGTCTGTCTCTCACACTCTCTCTCTCTTGTATTCCTGCATCTCCCCTCAGGTGTGTTCTCCATGGATGAGGATTCTCTGTCTCACGACTGTGAGCCATTTTTCGAGTCGGATGGTGAAGAGGAAAGCACAGACGGTGAGGATTTATTCCTCACACATTCTTTTCCCTTTGTTCTGTAACACTTACTGAGGCTGTGATGATTCTGAGGGTTAGATAACACTGAAACGATCTGATCACCAGAACAGAGCTCAGAACTCTTCTACAGAGCTGAATGTAATTGTAGCATTTGGCCACTAGAGGTCAGACTGAGACAGTGTTACTGATTAGAGTGTGATGATTGTGTGTTCAGGTTCTCTGAGTGAGGAAGCTCCTCCTCCTCCTCGAGGCCTGGCTATGGGTCACTCAGCTCTCTCTCGCCCGTCTAACCCCACGGCTCTGGCACGCTCTCTGCCTGTCTTGGTACCTGTGTGGGGCTACAGGAACAACCGGTCAGCGCAGGGTGACTCCCACAGTGGAGAACGAGTGAGCTTTTCATTTATTCACAGCTCATCAACCAATCATTAGCCACAATGCTGAAAGAAAATCCCAGTGTACTGATAGTAAATAGTTGTTGATCAGCTGTTAAGTGCTGAAAATAAAAATGATTAATAATAAGAGATATGGATGTATTTTGCACTTTTCATTCATTATAAAATGTACTATACAGAGAGATTCGAATGTCAAATGCATTGAGGTCCAGCTGGTGGGTGTGGCCTAATATTCTAATGAGGTGGCTTGATTGACAGGCTGATGAACTTTCTACAGATTTGACTTTAATGACAGTCAGAGGAAGTGGATGAAGGTGTGCTTTGTTATAGTGTGTGTGTGTTGCAGGTTGGTTGCGCAGATCTGGATTACATTGCCGCCAGCATGAAGGCTCTTTTAGCTCCGGCAGCCACCGATGGAACAGAGATGTTCGGAGCGCTGCCTCGACCTCGCCTCAACACGGGCGACTTCTCCCTCAAGCACTGATGATGGACGTGTGTGTGTGAGAGAGAGAGAGACATGATTTGAGAGACATGACGTGAAAGGAGTGTGTGTGGAACTGAACTGGGATGTAAATACGACCCCAACCTGTTATTTTTTTTAGAACTCTAAGACAGATTTCAACATTTAACTCTCTCTCTCTTTCTTTTTTTTTTTTTAAAAAAAAATCAAGGCATAAAAGAAAGAGTTTAAAGATGTTACAGATCTCTCTTTAGAGCTGTTCTAGGATCAGCGTTTGCCTAGGATCAGCGTACCTGAATGTAGGCGTTTCCCGGATCGGGGGGTGAGGGGGCATTCTTGTTCACAAGGGCGTTTTCCGGATCTGATCTCTGGTGTGCGTTTCAGTCACGTTGAACTGTGAAGTAGAGCTCAGCGATACCATCACGCGATACCGATACCGTGATACGTCATTACCATTACAAGTGTTCATATCACGTGTTGGTGGTTTATTATCTCCAACGATTAGATTTGTTTATATTTTCCTTTTTAAAGTTATTTTTCTCTCAACATCGTGCTCATATCTGTCTCGTCAAATCGTCTTCAAGCATGGCAGTGAGAGATCACCCCACTCCTTATTCTGAACGATCAGGGGGCGGAGCTTTAACCTCAGTCTCTGCCTGCAACCATTTTTTTTTTCTTACCTAAAATGTCCTTGTGAACTCGGGAATAGAGAAGGCAGATCGGATTTTTCCTCAATTAATAATATTTTACTGACGTGAACGCGAGAAGAAATCCGTTTAAACACGTCTGCATCGAGATCTGATTCGGAAATCCTTAGCGTGAGCGTCCGCTGTAGACGACGACTTCCGCTTGTGCTTGACCGCTTCCTGTTCTCTAATCTAGCAAAAAAAGATCATTAGTGTAACGTTAGCTGGATGTTTGCTCGCTTCCCGGTTAGCCGTTCTGTCACTAAAACTCTGCTAGATCTCAGATCTTATCCTCCAGCGCCTCGCTTTCGGTCACGTGACATTTCAAGCCGTGAAACACTAAGAATCGGCGCGTGGCGCATTGGTGGTTGTAGTTGATGGCGTATGAAGCTAGTTTACACACTGACGCTGATGTGGAGGGAGGGCTCGTGGAGGTTAATAAACACTATGTTCTTTAGAAAGCCACACTACACTATCGTTCTTTGAGGTGATTTTATTTTTTTTTTTGGCGCTAACACGATAAGCGCCTGGGTAACGACATGATGATGATGATGATGATGATGCACATTTCGCACCATGTGTTCAGTGTTTAAACAATTTTTTCAATAAAACTGATTGTTTGTTGTTGGACAAAAAAAGTTTTCTTTAATCTTCACCGGCGTCCTCGATTCTGATTGGTCTGGCAGCTGTTACCATGGAAACGATGGAGCATAATTTCGAACAAGCCGCTGCTCTAGAGAACAAATGCACACCTTCTGGACCAATCAGAATGCAGGACGGAGCAGCGCTGCGGTTCATAAGAGACTGAGAACAGTAGGAACATCGCTCTTTATTTTTAAAATAAAACAAATTTTTCACATTCGAGAAGATACGAGTGAACATGTTAGAAATCTTCGGGTTTTGTCCCTCATCGCTTCTCTATTTCCCGGGACAGACCCCCAGCCGTGCTTCCTCCTCTTCCTCGTCTTCCTCTCTAGTCCTTCTTGCAGATCCAGCAGGAGGATTTCTGCCCCACCCAGATCCCGGGCAGGAGCTTGTCCTTGAAGGTGGTTTTGTATCGGTGCAGGAGTCTCGCCTCTCTCGGTTCCCCCTCCACCAGGTAGAAGGCCACGACGCCGGCCGGTTGGTCCACGTAGATGCCGATGGTGTTGCCGCGGTTACCGTGGATCTCGACGCTCTCTCCGTTGTGCCAGGCCTGGTAATTAGATCCGCCCCAGCCCACGGCCCACGATGCCTCGTTCTCACCCAGGCCGCATGCTCCGTCTTTAGCTTTACGCCCACTGCTGGCGTACACCACCCCCATCACCACCCAGCCTTCATACTCCACCTCCCAGTAACCACGGCAACCCAGGAGCCCCTCCTTACACACCACCTGGACAGGAGGGGCAAGGGTCTTTATTTATTAAAGCATAAAACTACACACTAGTATAATTATTTTACATAACAGACATCTTAATGCTTATTCTTCTCATCTTGCTCTCCCTCCATCATATCCCTAATTAATACATTTTTTTAAATTATTTTAAAAGAAATTTATTGTTCTACAAATCAGTATGGTGCTTTATTATATTATTATTATTATTATGATTATTTATTATTATTATTTTTAAAGAATTTCATTTTAAGTGTGAATTGCCTCATAATAAATTAAAATTAATACGTTAAAATTATTTTAAAAAATAATAAACTATAAATTAATTTTTAGGATTTTAAATCCTTAATTTTTTAATTTTTATACTGAACTTTTTTTTGTTTTTAAATTCTTCCTCCAACCTGTGACATATATTTACACAAATGTTACACATGTTGCTCTTCTTTTCATTATACACCGACCAGGCATAACATTATGACCACCTGTCTAATATTGTCTCTGTCCCCCTTTTGCTGCCAAAACAGCCCTGACCCGTCCTGCACTGTGTATTCTGACCCCTTTCTATCAGAACCAGCATTAAGTTCTTCAGCAGTTTGAGCAACAGTAGCTCGTCTGTTGGATCGGATCACACGGGCCAGCCTTCTCTCCCCACGTGCATCAGTGAGCCTTGACCGCCCATGACCCTGTCACCAGTTCACCACTGTTCCTTCCTTGGACCACTTAATAAAAACTCCAAAATCTCCCCTGTGGATAATGTTTCTAAAATAAATAAATAGATGTTTATGTTCATTATAGAATCTAAACCTAAAATCCTGGACATTTATAACTTGTGTATTATTTATATATCAAAGCCTTAAGTCTGCAGTATGAACTAAAGATGTAATGATCATCTAAAATGAAATAATAGATGAGAGGAAGAGTAAAGATGAGAAGAAGGTGGTGATTGTATTATTAATAAATTAATATAAAAGGAGTATAATCAGTAAAGAAAGCAGGACCTGAGGCGCGAGCTCGTATCTTTCGGGTCGGTCCAGTACGGGACACGGCTGCTCGGACATCCGGGACACTTTAGCCCCGCCCTCTGAGATCCAGAGCAGCTTCTGAGCCGTTCTGTCGTCCAGAGAGAGAGGAATCCAGTCTGACACACACACACACACACACACACACACACAGAGTGAGTTTAAAGCTGCATTAAATAGCACCACCTCCATGAGGAAGACCCTGAGAAACCTGACCTACATTTAATCAGCTCCTCTCTGCTCCTGGGTTCGGGAACGTCGGCTTCATACGGCAGAGCTTCCGCTGTAATAAAAACAACAAACAAACAAACAGATACTGAACTCTTCCATTCTCCAAACCTGTGACTGATGTTACTCTTATGAAGCGTCACAGTGACAATTTATATGAAAAAAAGGATTATTTATTAGTTCAGGATGGAAACGACATCTATAACCAGAGTTCATAAAGATAATGTAGGTGATACTTTATCTATCTGTCCGTCCGTCTCTATCTATCTATCTATCTATCTATCTATCTATCTATCTATCTATCTATCTATCTATCTATCTATCTATCTATCTATCTATCTATCTATCCATCTATCTATCCATCTATCCATCCATCCATCCATCCATTTTAAACAGGATCTTTATGACCAGGTTGAGGTGTTTACCTGCCCGGGCTCCAGCTTTCGATCCTTTTCTTCCTGAAGTGGAGAAAAAAAGAAAGCTTATAAGTGTAAACTCCTCTGTCCTGAAAACCTCTGGCACTGGAGACTCCTCCCATAAATGTTAAATAAACATCTGCTTACGTTAAGGAAACTTCACCACGACAGCCTTCATTTGTTACCATGGAAACGATAACGCATCAGAACAAGCGTATTAACAAAGTTTCTGACCAATCAGAATCCAGAACTCAGCAGAATGTGTAATGTTTTATCCGTTATCTCTTCATGACTCTCAGCAGCTACACACACACACACGCGATGTAGAAATATATGTTTCCATTAAAGGAAGGGCTTCAGGTGACATGAATGTGAATCACTTTCCCAGAAATCAGACACCACATGGACGAGAGGACGATGAGGAACTCGAGCTGTAATCAGACGTCTTTACACGTGCGCTAGCTCCCGGTCATCCGAGCAGCCCACTGGCCACAAATAGTGGATGATGAGAGGACACTTTCATCACCATGGCGAGAGGAGAAGAGGAATGAGGAGGAGGATGGAAAGGTCGAATGAGGATCCTGACCACAGCAGCTCTCTGTTGTAAGAAAAAAAGAAGACATTTTACAGGAGCTCTGAGAAGATCGAGGACAGGAAGGAAGGAGAAGATAAATATGTATCTCCTGCAAGTGTGCAGGACCTGATCAGAACGTGTGGAGATGAATAATGATGCGGAAAAAGAGTCATGTGAAAATAAATGAATCATTTGGAAAAGGATCACAGTTGAAAAGTGAACCATGTGAAAACAGAATCATGTGGAAAAAATATGAATCATGAGGAACAGAATCAGTTGAAAAGTGAATCATGAGGAAAAGAATCATTTGAAAATAAAAGAATCAGGTGAAAACGGCCCGTGTGAAAAAGAATCGTGGAAAAATATGAATCATGTGGGAAAAAACACAGCTGAAAAGTGAATCATGTGGAAAAGAATCATAGAAAAAATATGAATCATGAAGAAAACAATAATTTGAAAATAAAGAAATCATGAGGAACAGAATCGTGAAAAAATAAGAATCGTGAAAAAGAATCATTTGAAAATAAAGGGATCAGGTGAAAAAAAAAACGTATGAAAAAGAATCATGTGGAAAAAATCACAGTTAAAAAGTGAATCGTGTGGTAAAGAATCATGGAAAAAATATGAATCATGTGGAAAAGAATCGAGCGGAAATAAAGAAATCATGAGGAACATCAGTTGAAAAGTGAATTATGAGGAAAAGAATAATTTGAAAATAAAGGAACCAGGTGAAAAAGAATCATCTAGAAAAAATATGTATCATGTGGAAAGAATCTTCAGAAAATAAAGGGATCATGTGAAAAAGAAACATCTAGAAAATATGAATCATGTGGAAAAGAATCATGTAAAACTGAAGGAATCATGTGGAACATTCCAGTTAATAAGTGAATCATGTGGAAAAGAGTCACTCACTAGTCTCTTTAGTGAATTAATTTCCTAATTAAAACATTCCTCAACGTTGATATTTTAATACAAATACTTGCGTTTGTGGATCTGATTATTGTGTCATCAACATTTTATTTATTCTTCATTACTGTACCTGTGCTATTTATTATAGCAAGCATTGCTGACAGTGAAAAAATGACTTCCTACTCTTCACACGTGTTGCTCTAGTCATGTGTTTGAAGGCAGATAATCCACCAGACCTCTGTGTGTCTCTGGAGGATGAGGAAGAGGATGAGGATGAGGAAGAGGTTGAGGATGAGGATGTGCGTCTCACTCGATTCCCTAGGTGTCAGTGTTGAGGTGAGTTGTGCTAATTCGCTAACATTAACTGGATCTAATCGGCTAAGTTATACTGATTTCGTTGCATGGTTAAGATCGATTAGCTGACGCAGTTAGACAGGAAGTAAAATTCTAGCTAACTGGTTACTGACAGGATCTTTGACCTCTGATTAGCAAAAACACGTAGCGTTAGCTGAATGAAAACATTTAGAACGTTTTTATTTTTAGCGGATGATATTGGAACATATTTTTTTGGCAGGATGTGAATATTTTCTCCTGTTTACAAATCTGTCCAGCTCGATTTAGCCACCAATCCTGAGAACGCCGAGCTCCGAGCTCGTCCTTAAGCTCCTAACAAAACCCTTCTGTTAGTTTTGGCCTGGTCGCGCCCGTCCTGCACGGCTCCTGCTCCGGGATCGGGTGTTACTCCAGGGTCGGATAGACGGCATGTGACGGGATG
>NC_080711.1:1866427-1913927 GCF_019097595.1 Hemibagrus wyckioides | reverse complement strand
GAGAGCAAGATAACAAGAGAGTGCATGTGAGAGAGAGAGAGAGAGAGAGAGAGAGAGAGAGAGAGAGAGACAGACAGAGAGCAAGATGACGAGAGAGCACACGAAAGAGAGAGAGAGAGAGAGAGAGAGAGAGAGACAAAGACCGAGAGAGAGAGAGAGAGACAGAGAGAGACAGACAGAGAGCAAGATGACGAGAGAGCACACGAAAGAGAGAGAGAGAGAGAGAGAGAGAGAGAGAGACAAAGACCGAGAGAGAGAGAGAGAGACAGAGAGAGACAGACAGAGAGCAAGATGACGAGAGAGCACACGAAAGAGAGAGAGAGAGAGAGAGAGAGAGAGACAAAGACCGAGAGAGAGAGAGAGAGAGAGAGAGAGAGCAAGATAACAAGAGAGCGCATGTGAGAGAGAGAGAGAGAGAGAGAGAGAGAGAGAGACGTACCTGTTTTCTTCAGTTCAGGCATGACTCCGTTGGAGCTGATGGACATGATGGTGGTTCTGCGAGTGAAGATCTGATCTGCTTCACACACATCAACACCACGCTCTTATTCCCTCAACCAAAAAAAAAAGGGAGGGGATTGCAGTGTGATTGCAGGGGGTGTGGGGGGTGTGGGGGGGTGTAGGGGGTGTATACATTACATTTAATCCTCTCATGTCGTTTAAAAAAAGAGAAACAAGTCTCTTAAAAAGCCCACCTGAAATCGAACCATCACTTTAAATTCTTTTCATTTGGCACTGGATGCTAATGTGGCTAACAAGCAATGGAAGTCTATAGCTACCAGTTTAGCGCACATGCCAAGTGTGATGGAGTCTGGAGGTTCACACGTTTATAACCTCCATTACACGACCTGCTGGAGTGGACACACTGACCTAATGAGATACAGCAGGCAACCTTCCAGAACAAACACAAGCACCAAGCAGAAGTACAAAGTCAGTCATGGTTTAATTATTCAAATAAATCCTAAGTTTAAAGAATGAACTCTTCTCTGTTTCTCTGGCTGATCTCCTCACTCACTAGATGTTCTTCAACAGACAAAAACACCTAGTGGGTAAATGTTATCACCACCACCACAAACACCACCACCACCACCACCTTCATCACCACAAACACCACCACCACCACCTTCATCACCACAAACACCACCACCCCCTTCATCACCACATACACCACCACCACCACCACCTTCATCACCACAAACACCACCACCACCACCTTCATCACCACACACACCACCACCACCTTCATCACACCACAACCACCACCACCACCACCACCCACCACCACAAACACCACCACCACCACCACAAACACCACCACCACAAACACCACCACCACAAACACCACCACCACCACAAACACCACCACCACCACAAACACCACCACCACCACCTTCATCACCACAAACACCACCACCACCTTCATCACCACAAACACCACCACCACCTTCATCACCACAAACACCACCACCACCACCTTCATCACCACAAACACCACCACCACCACCACCACCTTCATCACCACAAACACCACCACCACCACCTTCATCACCACAAACACCACCACCACCACCTTCATCACCACAAACACCACCACCACCACCACCACCTTCATCACCACAAACACCACCACCACCACCTTCATCACCACAAACACCACCACCACCACCTTCATCACCACAAACACCACCACCACCACCACCACCTTCATCACCACAAACACCACCACCACCTTCATCACCACAAACACCACCACCACCACAAACACCACCACCACCACCACCTTCATCACCACAAACACCACCACCACCACCTTCATCACCACAAACACCACCACCACCTTCATCACCACAAACACCACCACCACAAACACCACCACCACCACCTTCATCACCACAAACACCACCACCACCTTCATCACCACAAACACCACCACCACCACCACCACCTTCATCACCACAAACACCACCACCTTCATCACCACAAACACCACCACCACCTTCATCACCACAAACACCACCACCACAAACACCACCACCACCACCTTCATCACCACAAACACCACCACCACCACAAACACCACCACCACCACCTTCATCACCACAAACACCACCACCACCTTCATCACCACAAACACCACCACCACCACCTTCATCACCACAAACACCACCACCACCTTCATCACCACAAACACCACCACCTTCATCACCACAAACACCACCACCACCTTCATCACCACAAACACCACCACCACCTTCATCACCACAAACAAACACCACCACCACCACCTTCATCACCACAAACACCACCACCACAAACACCACCACCACCACCACCTTCATCACCACAAACACCACCACCACCTTCATCACCACAAACACCACCACCACCACCACCACAAACACCACCTTCATCACCACAAACACCACCACCATCTTCATCACCACAAACACCACCACCACCTTCATCACCACAAACACCACCACAAACACCACCACCTTCATCACCACAAACACCACCACCACCTTCATCACCACAAACACCACCACCACCACCACAAACACCACCACCACCTTCATCACCACAAACACCAACACCACCACCTTCATCACCACAAACACCAACACCACCACCACCACCTTCATCACCACAGCTAACACCACCACCACCTTCATCACCACAGCTAACACCACCACCACCTTCATCACCACAGCTAACACCACCACCACCTTCATCACCACAAACACCACCACCACCACCTTCATCACCACAAACACCACCACCACCACCTTCATCACCACAAACACCACCACCACCTTCATCACCACAAACACCACCACCACCACCTTCATCACCACAAACACCACCACCACCTTCATCACCACAAACACCACCACCACCTTCATCACCACAAACACCACCACCACCACAAACACCACCACCTTCATCACCACAGCTAACACCACCACCACCTTCATCACCACAGCTAACACCACCACCACCTTCACCACAGCTAACACCACCACCACCTTCATCACCACAAACACCACCACCACCACCTTCATCACCACAGCCAACACCACCACCACCACCACCTTCATCACCACAAACACCACCACCACCTTCATCACCACAACCACCACCTTCATCACCACAGCCAACACCAACACCACCACCACCACCTTCATCACCACAAACAACACCACCACCACCACCTTCATCACCACAAACACCACCACCACCTTCATCACCACAGCCAACACCACCACCACCTTCATCACCACAAACACCACCACCACCACCTTCATCACCACAAACACCACCACCACCACCTTCATCACCACAGCCAACACCACCACCACCTTCATCACCACAAACACCACCACCACCACCTTCATCACCACAAACACCACCACCACCACCTTCATCACCACAGCCAACACCACCACCACCTTCACCACCACAAACACCACCACCACCTTCATCACCACAAACACCACCACCACCACCTTCATCACCACAGCCAACACCACCACCACCACCACCTTCATCACCACAAACACCACCACTACATTCATCACCACAGCCAACACCACCACCACCACCTTCATCACCACAGCCACCACCATCTTCATCACCACAGCCAACACCCCCACCACCTTCATCACCACAGCCAACACCCCCACCACCTTCATCACCACAGCTAACACCACCACCACCACCTTCATCACCACAGCCAACACCACCACCACCTTCATCACCACAGCCAACACCACCACCATCTTCATCACCACAGCCAACACCACCACCACCTTCATCACCACAGCCAACACCACCACCACCACCTTCATCACCACAGCCAACACCACCACCACCTTCATCACCACAGCTAACACCACCACCACCTTCATCACCACAGCCAACACCACCACCATCACCACAGCCAACAGCACCACCACCTTCATCACCACAGCCAACAGCACCACCACCACCACCTTCATCACCACGGCCAACACCACCACCACCTTCATCACCACAGCCAACACCACCACCACCTTCATCACCACAGCCAACACCACCTTCATCACCACAGCCAACACCACCACCACCATCACCACAGCCAACACCACCACCACCACCTTCATCACCACAGCCAACACCACCACCACCTTCATCACCACAGCTAACACCACCACCACCATCTTCATCACCACAGCCAACACCACCACCACCACCTTCATCACCACCACCACCTTCATCACCACAGCCACCACCACCTTCATCACCACAGCCAACACCACCACCACCTTCATCACCACAGCCAACACCACCTTCATCACCACAGCCAACACCACCACCACCATCACCACAGCCAACACCACCACCACCACCTTCATCACCACAGCCAACACCACCACCACCTTCATCACCACAGCTAACACCACCACCACCATCTTCATCACCACAGCCAACACCACCACCACCACCTTCATCACCACCACCACCTTCATCACCACAGCCACCACCACCTTCATCACCACAGCCAACACCACCACCACCACCTTCATCACCACAGCCAACACCACCACCACCACCTTCATCACCACAGCTAACACCACCACCACCACCTTCATCACCACAGCCAACAACACCACCACCACCTTCATCACCACAGCTAACACCACCACCACCATCTTCATCACCACAGCTAACACCACCACCACCATCTTCATCACCACAGACAACACCACCACCACCACCACCATCTTCATCACCACAGCCAACACCACCACCACCTTCATCACCACAGCTAACACCACCACCACCATCTTCATCACCACAGCCAACACCAACACCATCACCACAGCCAACACCACCACCACCTTCATCACCACAGCCAACAGCACCACCACCACCACCTTCATCACCACAGCCAACAGCACCACCACCACCACCTTCATCACCACGGCCAACACTTCCACCACCTTCATCACCACAGCCAACACCACCACCACCTTCATCACCACAGCAAACACCACCACCACCTTCATCACCACAGCCGACACCACCACCACCACCTTCATCACCACAGCAAACACCACCACCACCTTCATCACCACAGCCAACACCACCACTACCACCACCTTCATCACCACAGCCAACACCACCACCACCTTCATCACCACAGCCAACAACACCACCACCATCTTCATCACCATAGCCAACACCACCACCACCATCTTCATCACCACAGCCAACACTGCCACCATCATCACCACCATTGTCAACTCTACCACCACCACCATCTTCATCACCACAGCCAACACCACCACCACCATTATCATTTCACCATCATCACCATCACCAAGACCACCATCACTACCATCACCATCTCCAAGACCACCATCACCCCTACTACCATCACCAAGACCACCATTGTCACCTTTACCACCACCACAATCACTATCATCACCATCCCCATCGCCACCATCACCACCACCGTCACCAACACCATCAACACTACCAACACCATCAGCATCATAACCATCATCATGGTTTATTTATTTTCCACAGAAATGTTTGTATCTTCAAAGTAAATGTTGATCTCAAACCCATTTCTGCTCTCTGAGATGTTCTGAGATGTTTGTTCATCTAAAAAGCAGCTCAAATTTCATCTTCAGCCAGTAAAACACTGTGTACGGTTCACCATCATCACCACCATTGTCACCTTTACCACCACCACAATCATCATCATCACTTCTAACACCACCACAACAATCACTATCATCACCATTACCACCACCATCAACACTACCAACACCATCAGCATCATAACCATCATCACGGTTTATTTATTTTCCACAGACATGTTTGTATCTTCAAAGTAAATGTTGATCTCAAACCCATTTCTGCTCTCTGAGATGTTCTGAGATGTTTGTTCATCTAAAAAGCAGCTCAAATTTCATCTTCAGCCAATGAAACATTGTGTACGGTTCTCCAACAGAGGGAAAAACACACATCTAAAACACACCGACTCATTTTAGATCAGACTCACAGACACATCACTCAGGTCTTTATACTCCAACACACACACACACACACACGGCTGGAATAGGTGGTGAAAAGTTCCGGTTATTAATAACTCCATGAAGAATGGATTATTTTTTAACACCACAGGAGTAAACTCTGATTCTGGAGAGAGATTACACACAAACACCAGCTGTTCCCCCGCAGCAGCAGCAGTGTGGGGGTCAGGGAGGGAATCCGGGTGAGTTTAACACATTTGATGTCCAGCCAAACCCCCTGCTGCCTTTTTCTGGGAAGGACTGTGTGGTGTCCTGAATCTGAGATATACACACACGCGCACACACAATTCTTGCTTCTCATCTCTTGCTCAGCCGCTTTCTTTCTTTCCATTATACGTGAATGTTCCCGTTATTCTCCGCAGCGTAATTCAATCACAATGCTTCCATGGAAGTCCGGAACATCACGAAGCCGAAGATCAACCCGACACCGAGGGTGATGTTGGAAACACCTCCGCTGCCAACACGTCCATCTTCTCGTTCTGTCTGAAATCCCCTGCAAATAAACCCTCACACCTTCAACCACATTCATGTCGTAGCGCGGAGATGCCGCTACTCATCCCACGCTGAACCGCGTATCCGTGAGAGATCACACCGACAGGAATTTCCTACTGACAGACAGATGGATGGACGGACAGACGGCAAAAATCTGACCCGGCCAGAACAGGGGGCTGAACATGTAAGCACCATCTCGCTGTGACAAACGGAGATATTTCAGACGCATGACCTCGCGGTGACCTCTACACCGACCGCGACACTCGATCGCCGCCGTTTAGTCGCAGTTTTCGCCTCTCTCTGTGAGCATTACCTTATATGGAGTTTTGTAGGAGGGGCTAAATAAGGAAGTATGTTTATAAACATGTTAAGATCGAAAACATTCCCTACCTACTGCAGTGCATCGTGGGATTGAACGGATGCCACAAATTTTTTTTTCCTAGCATGTCTGTGACGCCAATACACAGCGTTATTGATCCAGGTCTCCAACACTCAGATGATTTCCTGCACATTTTATTCAATAATTCAGTAAAAAAAAACAAAAACAAAGACAGTTTTAAACTTCTTCAGTGTTAGCTTCTTAGTTTATTAGCATGTGGATCCTGTTCCGTTCATTTATCATTTCTTAAGTTATTATGTACACTTTATAAACCAATAACAGAAGAGTTGCAGTTGCCGTGGAGATCATCGCCCGCCCCCATTGGCTGCACCACCGCTAGCTCCGCCTCCAGACTGATCCTGCGCTCCGGACATCATGAGGAAGAGGACGAGAGGGACAATGTACATCCACTAACCGGGAGAAAGAAGAGAGACACGGACAGAATTAGCGCTCTGAGAGGAAAAGATGAAAGGTTAATTGTTAAACCCTCGTTAATTAGCAGAGCGATCTAGCGAGAGATTTGATTAATCAGGTGACGTTTCTTCGCAGGACACCTTCAGTTTCATCCCCACAGTGTTTGAGATCACACCGGACACTGTTAGCAATACTCTGGCTCCACCCCCATATAATGAACTCGTTGCTATGGCTACGTTTCGCTTTCGGTGATGTGAACATGCAGGCGGAGCATCAACACCTATTCATGATGCCTTGAGATTCATACTTACAGCATAAATGAAATACCCGAATCGGCCAATCAGAAATGTTTGAGAGAAATATTTACATCCTGTTCTCCAAAACACTCCTAAAGTATTTATTATAGACATTATTAAAGAAACAGTGGCGATGGAACTGAAGGTGAATTAAGGAGAGTGAGAGAGGTTCAGAGTCATTTAAATTGTGTCAGAATCGATTACTGAGTCAATAAGAGAGTCGTTCAGAGAGTCGTTTAGAGTCAAGATTTGTTTAGAGAGTTTTTCGGAGTCAATAAAGTCTTGTTCAAAGGTTTTTAGAGATAATTACAGAGTTGTACCAAGAGTTGATAACAAAGTTGCTCAAAGAGCTTTACAGAGTCGATTACAGAGACATTCAGAGAGTCGACAGGGGAGTCATTCAGCGAGTCCTTCAAAGACTGTTTCAGAGAGTCTAACACAGAGTTGACCAGAAGAGTCAGACAACAAAGTCAAAGTCATTGAGAGAGTCATTGAGAGAGTCAATCAGGGAGTCATTCAGAGAGTCAATCAGGGAGTCATATAGGGAGTCATTCAGAGAGTCAATCAGGGAGTCATATAGGGAGTCATTCAGAGAGTCGATGAGAGAGTCGACCAGGGAGTCACATTCAGAGAGTCGATCCGAGAGTCAATCAGAGAGTCGATCAGAGAGTCAATTAGGGAGTCATTCAGGGAGTCGATGAGGGAGTCATTCAGTCTTAGGAACAGCTCTGATTTCATGTGCTTGATTTAATTAGACATGTGAGTATGAGTGTAAGTGCTCTGTGATTTCCAGATCCTTCATTTTACTCCGTTCAGTGTGCAGTTCAATTAATCATCCCACACACACACACACACACACACACACAGGGCGCCTTTCCACTGGACACTGTGGCTCAGCAAATCACCCATAATCCCCCACACCATCCTCGTAACTATCTGAATCCTGAGCCGAGCGGGGATGTGTGGGTGGAGCTAAAAGACACACAGAAACCAACTCTACTTCCACAACACACACACACACACACACACACACACACACACACGCGCACAGAATTCTTGGTCTTCAATTTTTGCCGAGCCGCTGTGTTTTGTGGACAAACGCTTAAAAAGTGACTGAATCTCACTCACACTTACTTACACACACACACAATTATGGTTAAAAAAATTCTGAGTCCACTCCCAAGATCTGATCTTATTTCATCTGTTATTTACTGACTGAATAAAAAACTTGCTTTTTTAAACATTTGAAATAAAATCTTTTTAACTGGAAGTTTTTAACACCCTCTGTTTTGGTATTTCTAGTTTTTATTCTAGATTTCATTCTTTTGATAGTAGAATTTTTATTTTAGCTTTACTATGGAATTGAAAAGTACTTTATAAATAAAGTTTATTATTATTATTATTATGCTAATTAATCTCTATGTATTACTGAATAAAGAACAAAAATGGACAATAATAATAATAATAATTATTACTTAATTACTATGTATTCTTAAATAATAAATATTATTATATTAAAAAAGTGCTTCATTTCCAGCTGTTTTAGTCCTTCAGAGTCCTTTTACGAAATTGTGCAGCTGTTTATCTGTTCTGACCGGTGGGCGGAGCTAAGTTCTGGGCCAGAATCTTCTAGAAAAATATAGAGAGAGTCTTTATGTAAAGACAGGTGAGATCTTCTGCATGGAAAACATTCAGGATATTGCTCTCTGTGTGTTCATCACAGAGCTACAAACAGGTCTGAAAATGACATACTGCACCTTTAACAACATGTGAGGAGATAAAATCAGCTCTTTGTTTTTTTAACAGTGCACTCAGACTTTTTTGTGTCCAGAAAAAAGTGGACAGTGTGTGTGAGGGACTGCGGTACTTGGCTGTGTGAATCACTGCTCTCTGGCTCCCCCTGCTGGGGGCTGTGCTGAACTGGTGGCCATGAGGAACACTGCACCTCCTAGAATCAAATACCACTGAAACACACACACCAGCACAGAATCAACACACACACACACACACACATGCACACACATGCGCACACACTTGTATAAATATAGATACACACTTAACCATTTACACACAAACAAACCCTGCAGTGATTCACCTGTTTCGATTCTGATTCTCAGGATTCGGTTATGATTCTGTAAGATTCGCTCACACGTTTTAGTCTCAGTGCAGCGGTCAGTCTGTTAGTTAACTGTTGGTTAACTTTTCCTGCCCTACATGAGCGCTTGTTTAAGGATTCTTCTCCAAACTTAATTTCTCGCAGCAGTTCTTTTGAACCTTGCCAAAAAAATCTTCAATCAATAAAAGACTGATGCAGAACCTTTGAAGAAAGCATGATGGTATACATCACAGAGACGATTATTTCAGCCCACCTCTAGTAGCCAACCAATCAGAAACACTCTCCTGCATGAACAGGAAGTGCCACCTCCTCCATCCATGCTGGAGATGTGAGGAAGGAGCTAGCAGTCAGCTAGCAGTTATAATGTTTGCATTAGAGTTCCAGTAACCATTAACGCTCACGTGAATAACGGCAGAATAAACGATGACACGTCCTGTGAGCCCGTGGTCACTTCGCCGCTCGTTACACATGAGGGCGGTGTTGACATCACGCTCTCTCAACACGTTTTTAAATCCGAACACTCACGTATTTAGCGAAGAAGGACTTCTGCTCCTGGGTTTTTCCTTTCTTGTCCTGTTCCTGCTCCATCCTTTCGATAAACAGAGCCGTCTCGGGGCTGGAGGACGGAAAAACAACACAGTTTGGAGGTGAAACAATAATTAACTTCATCACGATCATTTCTCACGGCTGCTGTCCAAACATTCTGACTGCTCATAAATAATGTTCTTATTTTTGTTATATTTTGGTTATGTTCTGATTTAGAACAAGCGATGAGTGAGTGATAAGGGTGTGGCGATACGACAAAAAGATCACATCATGATATTTTAGGACATTTCTATGACACATGATATATCAGAGTGCTAACAAACTGTAAATGACTTCCTGTAAAAGAAAACAAGCTTTCAAATAAAACACTGAAAAACATTTATTCGTTTAGGATCAGATCAAAATCACTACTCTCCTCTGATATCTGATCTGGTCTTATTTCTCGTATCAGCCCCTGTGTGTGTGTGTGTGTGTGTGTGTGTGTGTTTCCTCACGCCGGTGCGTTGACTGGAGCCATGACACTGATGGTGGTGTTGAACGTTTCCAGGTCCACGTCCTCCTCAACCTCAGCTCCGCGACACGCCCCAGGCACGGTCACTATGGAGATACCGATGACCGAGCCGCTGACGTCGGTGTGCAGCGTGATGACATCACTCAGGTGTGACTCCACCAGAGAGCACTGAAACAGGAAATGAGGAAACAACGCAGGAAATGAAGCGGCGCTGCACACCTGCACTGAGCGGCACACGATTTAAAAACTCCTCCCACTTACGGCTCTGACGAAGGCACTCAGGTGACCATCTGTCTGTCTGTCTGACTGCGGAGACACCCGGGGAACTCGGACCCTGTACAGACCGTCTACAGCCGCTACGTCCTGATCACACACACACACACACACACACAACTGAAGCATGGTGCACTGTAGGAATGTTTTTGAAAATGTTGATATAACATTTTGTAGTGTGTGTGTGTGTGTGTGTGTGTAGTGACAGAGTGGGGAGTGAGTGTGCGTGTGTAGTATGTATAGTGAAAGAGTGGGTAGTGAGTGTGTGTGTTTATGTGTGTGTAGTTAGTGTGTGCGGTGTGCATTTAATGTAGTGTTTATGTGTGTAGTGAGAGAGAGAGTGTGTAGTGTGTGTGTGTCTGGTTATAGTGAGTATGTGCGTTTATGTGTGTGTAGAGAGAGTGTGTGTGTGAGTGTAAAGACAGTGTGTGTAGTTTGTGTGTGTAGTTTATGCGTCTGTAGTTTATGTAGTGTGTTTGTGTAGTATAATTGTGTATGTAGAGACTGTGTGTTTGTGTGTGTGTAGTTACTGTAGAGAGTTTGTGTTTATGTGTGTGTAGTGTGTGTGTGTTTATGTGTGTGTGAGTTTGTGTGTGTGAGAGTTTGTGTGTGTAGTTACTGTAGAGAGTTTGTGTTTATGTGTGTGTAGTGTGTGTGTGTTTATGTGTGTGTGAGTTTGTGTGTGTGTTTATGTGTGTGTGAGTTTGTGTGTGTGTAGTGTGTGTAGAGTTTATCTGTGGGACCTTCAGTAGACTCCTGTCCTTGTGTGAGAGCTCGGTCTGGGTCAGAGCAGCACTGTTCTCTCTCCCGGCCTTCAGATGAATCGTACCACGAGTCCTGAACCTGGGCGTGTCGTCTGAGGGGACAACAAACAAACCTACATCACTGTGTGTGTGTGTAACTTATGAAATCTGCATCTGCACAATGAGTAATGTGAAGTGTGTGTCCTCATGCACTGTGAGTTTAACTCCTCCTCCTCCTTCATCCCGAATCCTCTCACAGAGCTCAGAGGATGTGTTTATTTTCTCCCTCATGATATTTACCCAGAATCCTCCAGCTCATGTGTCTGTGTGGAAACTCACTCACCCACTTCAAAAGAGTGCTCCAGAGGCACAGAGAAGCCGGCCAGATCAGACTCCGCACCATCAGACCCCTGCACACACACAACCACACACACACACGGACACAACCACACCTTTTTTACTACCTCATCGTTTCCATAGTAATGGCTCTTTCACACGGACTGTCTCTCTGTCTTCCTGTCTCTCTCTCTCTCCAGTTGTCTCTTTGTCTGTCTGCCTGTCTTTCTTTCTTCATGTCTGCCTCTTTCTGTTTCTGTCTGTCTGTCTCCATCTCTCTCTCTATATGTCTGTCTTTCTATTTCTGTCTCTCTGCCTGTTTGTCTTTGTCTGTCTGTCTCTCTCTTTCTTTCTGTGTCTCTGTATGTCTGCCTGTCACTCCTTCTCTCTCTCTTTCTGCCTGTCTTTCTCTCTGTGTCTGTCTTTCATTCTGTCTGCCTCTTTCAGTTTCTTTGTATCTCTCTCACTCTACCTCTCTCTCTCTTTGTCTGTCTGTCTCTCATTCTCTTTGTGTTTGCCAGTCTGTCTCTCTCTCTCTTTCTTTGTCTATTCATCTGCCTGCCTGTCTTTCTTTCTGTCTGTCTGCCTCTTTTTGTTTCTTTGTCTGTCTGTCAGTCTCTCTGCCTCTCTCTCTTTATGTGTGTGTCTCTCTCTCTCTGCCTCTTTCTTTGTCTGTTGGTCTCTCTCTCTGTCTATCTGTCTGCCTTCCTGTCTGTCTGCCTCTTTCTGTTTCTTTGTCTGTCTGTCGGTCTCTCTGCCCCTCTCTCTCACTCTCTCTCCACAGAAAGACATGATAATAATGTAACAGAATAAACCCTCAGCACATCCACAGTAACTTTATAGCCTTTATAGTCAGCAGAAAGTTTCTGTCCAGGTGTCTAACTTGTTCAGTATAAACAGTATTAATAAAAATAACTGATATTGAGATGTTTTGTTTTATTTATTACACATGAAAGAACTGGTTTCCCAACATGGACGGTAACTATAAACGGATAAAAACTGTTATAAATGAAATGAAATCACGTGACCTGATTAACTGATTCACGTACAGTGACGTCACACCTATAATCCATGATCATAACGTTAATTAATAAAACAGCCATTAAAACGACGTTACGTGATATTTATAAAGATATCAGAAGTTATTTTCTCCCATAAAAATGCAGAATAAGAGAAGAGACGTAAATAAAGACGTTAAACCGTTAGCATTAGCCGATTAGCACACACTGACATCTCCACTTTCATTGATACATTTTGTAAACATACATGAAGATTTAACCCGCAGGTTATTTTATTAAACTCTCGCTCACCCTTCTGCCATTATTACAATCCACAAATCCTGTATAAAACCCTAAAACAGTCGTTAAAACTACCAGTGCAGAGGATAAACATCCCATCGGAGCCATTTTGCCGGTGCGTGCGCAGGAAATTACGTATCGCATTACTTCCTGAAGATCCCGGAAGTAGAGTTACCTTTATTATTATTATTATTATTATTATTATTATTATTATTATTATTATTATTAAACAGTACATACATCAAACCATTAAGACAATAAGACAAAACAATTATAAACATTAAGACAAGAAAGAAGAAAGAGAGAAAAAAATACAAGAATATACATACAGCCTTGCTGCCAGGATCAAGAGGATTTAATATACAAATAAATCTCAGGGAGACACAAAGGACGAATATAAAGATTTCAGTGCTTTCAAATGAACAGAACTTGGATAGTTTCCATATACTTATCTAAGTCCACTTTGAATAACGAAAACTTTAGTTTGTAAACAGTAAACAGTAAACACAAATGAATGATGTAATACTTCCCCATATTCTTTTTTGTATATTCCAAATAAAGCATATTTAAAACAAAAAGAAAAGTCACTTACAAAGTAAGTTTGAATAAACTTTAAAAAAATCTGAGCAGAATGTTTGTGTAAAGGTGCATCGCCGAGTCTTCCTCAGAGGAATGACAAAAAACAGCAATTCTCCTCAACATCTGACTTTTATTTTCTAAGAATATAAATTAGTTGGGTGACATCTGTGAATCAGTTTAAATGTTATTTCTTTTACTTTATTTGTAAGCAGATCCATACAAGGTCCATACTTTCTCCCAAGGTATACTCTCCACAATATCATTCCAATATGGTATTATATATGGAATTGTCGTTATCTCCCTCCGGAAGAGAGATCTGATTTTATAGTTATTTTTATGTTGGTCTGCAGAAAAGCACACATTTCCGATCACTGTGTCAGTTTATAAAGAGTAGGTACATGGCCATGGAAATGTAGCACCTTGCAACAGAAAAGACACACCAGAAAGAATGGCATTGTAAACAACGGCATATTCATCAGCAGATACAGGAATATTATATTTCTGTAAGAAATCTGAATAGTCTGCCATGTGACTGAAAAAGCTGACCGACTAAAAGAAGGTTGTTTCCGAATCAGCTGTTAAAGAAAAGTGATTTATTCTTTGTAAAGAACATCCTTATTATTCCATAAATAATATCTGTGTGTGTGTGTGTGTGTGTATTAAGCACCAGGCCAAGGGCATCTGCTTATGGAAATTAGGAAGTTTGACAGGGATCTTTGAAACATTATAATTACAGAGTAGGAGAAAATTCAGGGATAATATTCCAGAGTGAAGAGGGATTTTTAAGAAAATTCTTAAGACAATTAATTAATTAATTAATTAATTAATTAATTAATTAATTAATTAATTTTAAAATTATTGTTTAAGGTGGTAAAAATCTAAATAATCCAGTCCCCCCCTGTTGTATTCATTATTACTGATTTTCTAATATAGTGGGTTTAATTTTCATTTCATTTCATTGTCTGTACCGCAGACAATCTGATCTATCCTCGGGTCACGGGGGGCCTGTGCCTATCTCAGGCATTATCGGGCATCAAGGCAGGATACACCCTGGACAGAGTGCCAACCCATCGAAGAGCACATACACACACACACACACACACTCATTCATTCACTCAATCACACACTATGGGCAATTTAGAAGCATGTCTTTGGACTGTGGGAGGAAACCGGAGCACCCAGAGGAAACCCACCAAGCACAGGGAGAACATGCAAACTCCACACACACAGTGAGCAGGAGCGAGACTCGAACCCAGGATGAACGTGCTAACCACTAAGCCACCGTGTCGCCTTGGGTTTTATTTTTCCAAACAAAATTTTTTAACATGCTATCAACTCTTTTTAATATTTCTTTATCAAAATTCTCCCTCTGATTGATAAGTCTCTCTGCAACCATGAGTTGAGATTCCTTTGTGTTTTCATCATGAGAAGGTCAAAATTTAATTTACATCTTATTTTTTTTATCTTTATTAATTACAATTCCCAAGTGTGTAACTTGATCATTCACAGGAATGTTGCATATAGAGGGAACATCACAGCGTTCCACTGACATTAACTCACATTTGTTGATATTTGGACAGAGACCCGAAGCACCGAAGCACCGGTCACTCAGAAATAAAGTCATGTGGTCAGCCAGCTGGCTAATGATAATTTGTCTATGGTCAGTTGTGATACCTTGTAAATTACCACTGGAAACATGCAGAGCCAAAAATTGAGAGGCAATTAAGAATAAATGTGGAGATATGGGACAGCCTTGTCTAATCCATGTGAAAAACTGAATCTTGAGGTGAGGTTCAGAATTTTAATTTAATAGCACTATTGTTATTTCTGTATAATGTCCTAATGGCTCTACAGAAATCAACAACAAACCCAAATTTAGCAAGAGCTTAAAAATATGAACTTGTGCTCAAGTGAATCAAAGGCTTTATAAAAGTCTAAAATAAAAGCAGCAAGAAGTAGAGTTACCTGTGGAAAACAAAATAGCGGCTAAATCCAAAATGGCTGTCGTTTAAACAGAATTAATAAAATATTAAAAAATGAATTAAGAAAATTAATTTGCGATTATAATTTACGACTCAGCCTGAATATTTAGTTTGTAATTTTAGCACAGAAAGAAATCTGAAATAATAATCATGAGATTTTAATCCCAGAATCGGTCAGTTTTATTTTACTGGACATTAAATAATTTTTTATTATCTAATATTATAATATAATTATAGTTATTATTCATGACTATATTATTAAATTTTACTGTTTTAGATAATTAATATATAAATAATCTGCTATTCCATCAAGTGTTAGTGTGGATAATTTCATTTAAGCACATCTTTCTTTCTTTCTTTCTTTCTTTCTCTCTCTGTCTCTCTCTCTCAGTTTGTCTCTGTCTCTCTCCTTTTCTCTCTCTTTGTATGTCTGTCCATCTTTTTCTTCTTTCTGTCTGTCTGTCTCTCTTTTTATGTCTGTCTGTCTGTCTGTCTCTCTATATGTATGTCTGTCTGTCACTTTTTCTCTCTCCTTTCCTATCTGTCCATCTGTCACTCTTTCTCTGTCTGTCTGCCTGTCTCTCTCTTTGCCCCTTTGTCTATCTGTCTGTCTGTCTGTCTCTCTCTCCACAGAAAGACATGATAATAATAACTTTATAGCTACAGATAAAAAACAAAAGAGATGTAAGACCACGCATCAGTCACACTTCAGATCTGAAGAAGTTTCAGTTGAAGGTTTGTTGACGCTCATAAAGTCTTCATTCACATTTCCCACAATTCCACAGGAATACTGATCACCTCTTATCAGTGATTAAAGTTGTTGCTGTCTGACAGACGACTGGGTGATGATTTTTCATGTTATTTCTCAGTGCTTGGTGTCGTGTTCTCTCTAGCGCCATACACTTATTACTGCCCCTAGTGGACAAAACAGGAAGTGCAACAGTAACTTGCGTCCACTGGGGCAGCAGTCAAACAGGACAGCTCATATAACTAGACCGGGTTGCCAGGTTGGTGGGTTGCCATGTTGTTAACATTTACAAAAAGCCTGTTTTGTATCAAATAATTAGGAATTTAATCAAAAATATTTCTGCCAACAAAGAGAACATTAGAAATGGCGTCAATATCAAAAAAGAGAAATAAAGCCATCATGACATAATTTGCCAACTCCTACATTTTTTTTTGCCTAGTTTTACACTCATTTTTGCTAAAACCTGTTCCACACACACACACACACCTGCTGTATCGACTACAAGCTGTTAAGCTGAACTCACTGAACTCAGGATGACCGCATGCCCTCAAATCTTTTATGATCTGTCATCCTCAACATCACCAAAACTCTACGATCACCATCCTGCAGGTCACCAGACCACATGTCTGTTTCTGTTTGCAGGTCACGAACGCTTGTTCGACGATCCCGTCCCGCTCTGTCTGTTTCTCTGGTTGCTAAGCGACGCTGTCAGATGACAAACTGTCTTGTGTTCTGAAATGTCTGCACCTCTTAATGAGCCTGTCGCTACATCAATTAACATGTCCGCTAAGGGCCCTGACCTCCGTACGAATCACACAGGCAGCTCTGGGGTCAGTAATGTTATAATAAACCTCCTTCTTTCCTTCACTTCTCCGTCTCTCGTCTTTCACACCTTCTTTCCACGTACCCCGGATTATCTTCAGATCTCAAGTGACACTCTGTTCTGTCCCTCCCTTGGTCCTTCCCTCCCTCTCTCTCTCTCTCTCTCTCTTACACCCTCTTGCAGAATTCTTAATATATAAATGGACATGGGATCCAGACTGGACACATCCACTTAAAGGAAAAGGGAGAAGAGAGAAGAAGCGATAGACGGATGAAACAGGAACATGCCTGAACGCAAGCAGCCAGGTACGAGTGCCCACCTACTCTAACTGACCAGATGCAGGTGTAAACTCTGTATAAAAGTGTAGAGTAAATTAAATCAGCCTTTTTCTGGGTGGTATGTGATGATACTCAGAGACCTGACCCTCAACTGCAGGAGTTTGGAGGAGATTTTGGAATAATGACATCGTTACTCTCAGATCTGAATGCCACAATTATCATTGAACCTATAATATAAAAAAAAAAATTCTAGCTTTGTATTAGATGCTATTCATATTTATATTTACAAATTAATGTCCACAAGTTTACAAAATATTCTATACATGTATAAGACACAATAGTGATACTGTAAGATGTGATTATGTATTACATTTTTTATTTTTTTGGTGATAATTTTAGATTTTGATCAAACCTCCTGAACAAAATGGGTCCCAGGATGTTGCCTTGAGGAACTCCTTTTTATTTATTTATTTGTTTATTTACTTATTTATGTGTTTTTATTTATGTGTATTTATTTATTTATTTATTTATTTATTAATCGCAATTACAGAGAGACAGTTCAGTGTGGTTTAATTACAGAGAGACAGTTCAGTGTGTCTTCATTACAGAGAGACAGTTCAGTGTGTCTTCATTACAGAGAGACAGTTCAGTGTGTCTTCATTACAGAGAGACAGTTCAGTGTGGTTAATTACAGAGAGACAGTTCAGTGTGTCTTCATTACAGAGAGACAGTTCAGTGTGTCTTCATTACAGAGAGACAGTTCAGTGTGGTTAATTACAGAGAGACAGTTCAGTGTGGTTAATTACAGAGAGACAGTTCAGTGTGGTTAATTACAGAGAGACAGTTCAGTGTGTCTTCATTACAGAGAGACAGTTCAGTGTGGTTAATTACAGAGAGACAGTTCAGTGTGGTTAATTACAGAGAGACAGTTCAGTGTGGTTAATTACAGAGAGACAGTTCAGTGTGGTTAATTACAGAGAGACAGTTCAGTGTGGTTAATTACAGAGAGACAGTTCAGTGTGGTTAATTACAGAGAGACAGTTCAGTGTGGTTTAATTACAGAGAGACAGTTCAGTGTGTCTTCATTACAGAGAGACAGTTCAGTGTGGTTTAATTACAGAGAGACAGTTCAGTGTGGTTTAATTACAGAGAGACAGTTCAGTGTGGTTAATTACAGAGAGACAGTTCAGTGTGTCTTCATTACAGAGAGACAGTTCAGTGTGGTTTAATTACAGAGAGACAGTTCAGTGTGGTTTAATTACAGAGAGACAGTTCAGTGTGGTTAATTACAGAGAGACAGTTCAGTGTGGTTAATTACAGAGAGACAGTTCAGTGTGGTTAATTACAGAGAGACAGTTCAGTGTGGTTTAATTACAGAGAGACAGTTCAGTGTGTCTTCATTACAGAGAGACAGTTCAGTGTGGTTTAATTACAGAGAGACAGTTCAGTGTGGTTTAATTACAGAGAGACAGTTCAGTGTGGTTTAATTACAGAGAGACAGTTCAGTGTGGTTTAATTACAGAGAGACAGTTCAGTGTGGTTTAATTACAGAGAGACAGTTCAGTGTGTCTTCATTACAGAGAGACAGTTCAGTGTGGTTTAATTACAGAGAGACAGTTCAGTGTGGTTAATTACAGAGAGACAGTTCAGTGTGGTTAATTACAGAGAGACAGTTCAGTGTGGTTTAATTACAGAGAGACAGTTCAGTGTGGTTTAATTACAGAGAGACAGTTCAGTGTGGTTTAATTACAGAGAGACAGTTCAGTGTGGTTTAATTACAGAGAGACAGTTCAGTGTGGTTTAATTACAGAGAGACAGTTCAGTGTGGTTTAATTACAGAGAGACAGTTCAGTGTGGTTTAATTACAGAGAGACAGTTCAGTGTGGTTTAATTACAGAGAGACAGTTCAGTGTGGTTTAATTACAGAGAGACAGTTCAGTATGGTTTAATTAATTAATTAAGTACCTGAGTATCTCATTACCATAAAATGTTGATGATGTCTGTTTACTGGCTCTGGATTGTAATCTAAAGTTAAACTGCACAGTGATTCAGAATAAAACACCAAAACTAATCCCTGATTATCCGGATCATGAGGAGAGATTAATGGTAGAAACTACAGGAATGACTCATTAGATCATTAGTCTGTCTCTCGCTCTCTCTCTCTCTGTCCTACTCTTTCTCTCTGTGTCTGTCTGTTTGTCTCTCTCCCCTCTTTTTCTCTTTGTCTGTCTGTCTCTCTCCCTCATCTCTTTCTCTCTGTGTCTGTCTGTTTGTCTCTCTCCCCTCTTTTTCTCTTTGTCTGTCTGTCTCTCTCCCTCATCTCTTTCTCTCTGTGTCTGTCTGTTTGTCTCTCTCCCCTCTTTTTCTCTTTGTCTGTCTGTCTCTCTCCCTCATCTCTTTCTCTCTGTGTCTGTCTGTTTGTCTCTCTCCCCTCTTTTTCTCTTTGTCTGTCTGTCTCTCTGTCTGTCTCTCTCCCTCATCTCTTTCTCTCTGTGTGTCTGTCTGTCTCTCTCTCTCCCCCTCTTTCTCTGTGTGTCTGCCTGTCTGTCTCTCTCTCTCCCCCCTCTCTTTCTCTGTGTGTCTGTCTGTCTCTCTCCCCCTCTCTTTCTCTCTGTCTGTCTGTCTCCCCCTCTCTTTCGCTGTGTGTCTGTCTGTCTGTCTCTCTCTCTCTCTCTCTCTGTATCTATGTCTGTCTGTCTCTCTCTCTCTCTCTCTCTCTCTGTGTATCTGTCTGTCTGTCTCTCTCTCTGTGTCTGTCTCTCTCTCTCTCTCTACAGAAAGACATGATAATGTAACAGAATAAACCCTCAGCACATCCACAATAAGGTTATAGCTACAGAGTCAGTAGAAGGTTTCTGTACAGATGTTCTTCTTCCACAATGTACAAAGAGACGTAAGACCACGCATCAGTTACGCTTCAGATCCCAACATACACACACTTCAGATCCCAACATACACACACTTCAGATCCCAACATACACACGCTTCAGATCCCAACATACACACGCTTCAGATCCCTACATACACACGCTTCAGATCCCAACATACACACGCTTCAGATCCCTACATACACACGCTTCAGATCCCAACATACACACGCTTCAGATCCCAACATACACACGCTTCAGATCCCTACATACACACGCTTCAGATCCCAACATACACACACTTCAGATCCCAACATACACACGCTTCAGATCCCTACATACACACGCTTCAGATCCCAACATACACACGCTTCAGATCCCAACATACACACGCTTCAGATCCCAACATACACACGCTTCAGATCCCAACATACACACGCTTCAGATCCCAACATACACACGCTTCAGATCCCAACATACACACGCTTCAGATCCCAACATACACACGCTTCAGATCCCAACATACACACGCTTCAGATCCCTACATACACACGCTTCAGATCCCTACATACACACACTTCAGATCCCAACATACACACGCTTCAGATCCCAACATACACACGCTTCAGATCCCAACATACACACGCTTCAGATCCCTACATACACACGCTTCAGATCCCAACATACACACGCTTCAGATCCCAACATACACACGCTTCAGATCCCAACATACACACGCTTCAGATCCCTACATACACACGCTTCAGATCCCTACATACACACGCTTCAGATCCCAACATACACACGCTTCAGATCCCTACATACACACACTTCAGATCCCAACATACACACGCTTCAGATCCCAACATACACACACTTCAGATCCCAACATACACACGCTTCAGATCCCAACATACACACGCTTCAGATCCCAACATACACACGCTTCAGATCCCAACATACACACGCTTCAGATCCCAACATACACACGCTTCAGATCCCAACATACACACGCTTCAGATCCCAACATACACACGCTTCAGATCCCAACATACACACGCTTCAGATCCCTACATACACACGCTTCAGATCCCAACATACACACGCTTCAGATCCCAACATACACACGCTTCAGATCCCTACATACACACGCTTCAGATCCCAACATACACACGCTTCAGATCCCAACATACACACACTTCAGATCCCAACATACACACGCTTCAGATCCCAACATACACACGCTTCAGATCCCTACATACACACGCTTCAGATCCCAACATACACACGCTTCAGATCCCAACATACACATGTTTAGATTTATATAAATATTCAGGAAAAAAATCTGATCAATAATCAATAACCCATGATCAATAACTGATTCTGAGAGAATAATTATTATCATTAAATTATGAGTTATTAAAAAAGAGTCATGATGATAGATATTATTACGATTATTATCGATGAATAAGGATTAAATTAGAAAGATGAAATAAATGAAAGAATCAGTAATGATGCGTGAGGATCGTGAGGTTTCTTTATTCCACATATCTTCATGCTTCTCACAGTAACAGCTGAATCAGCAGCAGACCAATGTTTACAAATCCCTGACATTAATATCCCAGATATTTATTACCCGTGTTCATCAGGGCTGTAAAACACCACCGGGGCTCGCCTCAGCTACCCTGAGAGAAAGCTGAGAACCATGACTAGAGAGAGAGAGAGAGAGAGAGAGAGAGAAAGAGAAAGAGAGACAGAGAGAGACAGAGAAAGAGAGAGACAGAGACTGGGAAAGAGAGAGAGAGAGAGAGAGAGAGAAAGAGAGAGACAGAGACTGGGAAAGAGAGAGAGAGAGAGAGAGAGAGAGAGAGAGAGATGAAAGATAGAGAGATGACTATTAAGCAGAAACACCAACATGTCTTCTTCAGAGTGGAGACAGACAGACAGATACAGAGAGAGAGAGAGAGAGAGAGAGAAAGAGAGACAGAGAGAGACAGAGAAAGAGAGAGACAGAGACTGGGAAAGAGAGAGACAGAGAGAGAGAGAGAGAGAGAGAGAGAGATGAAAGATAGAGAGATGACTATTAAGCAGAAACACCAACATGTCTTCTTCAGAGTGGAGACAGACAGACAGATACAGAGAGAGAGAGAGAGAGAGAGAGAGAATATGATATAGAGAGATTAGGCAAGATATTCAAAAAGAAAGACAAGAGATAGGGAGTATGACAGAGGGAGTGAAGGGGAGGCAGGATGGAAAGAATCACGGAACAAGAAAGACAGAGAGAGAGAAAGAGAGAGAGAGACAAGAAGGGGGAGAGAAAGGCAGGGCAAGAAAGACAGATTGAGAGAGTGAAAGACAGAAAGATGGAGGGACAAGAAAGACAGAGAAAGAAAGACAAAGAGAAAGAAAGACAGGCAGACAGAAAGAGAGAGAGAGAAAGTGAGACATAGAGAGAGAAAGACAGAAAGAGGGAGAGAGGAAAAGACAGACAGCTAGACAGACAGACAGCTAGACAGACAGATAGAGAGACAGACAGAAAGTGAGACAGGTGCTGAGGGAATAAATAGATCCAGGCGATTGAGAGCAGACAGAAATAGCGGCAATGCAGCTGTTCCTTAAAGGATCAGAAATCTCCCATAATGAAGAGCTGAAATAATTCCTGGACTTTTCACAGAAGCTGAAGCTTTACAGTGGAGCATCAACACTTCACTGAGGAAGAAAACCTTCTGCTGACAAAATGACCATTTTAAGCTTTACAAAAACATCACCTGAAGCTGAACTCATCTGATTCCTGTTGTAAAAAGAAAATACCTAAAATAATGAATAAAATAATCCCAGAAGCTTGAAAAAATTCTGGATAATAGTTTTAATGTAATCTCAAACGAGCTCATGATGAACATTAAGCTGATATCTGGAAATAAATCACAATTTTCTCATTATTATTCTCGTTATTATGTGAAAATAATATAAAACAAAATTTTTATTTTCAGAAAAAAAATTGTGCATTGATGATAAAAGATGAAAGGAGTGAAAAAAGTAAAAAAAATAATAAAATAATAATATGTTTATAAGTAATAAATAATAAATTATAATAAAATAAATGAAAAGTAAAATACATTAATTATTAAATAAAAAATATTATCATTATATAGTAGTAATCAGTATAGTGGTATGTATTAATGTATTTTTTTAAAAACATTAAAATAAAAATAAATTTATAAATAAAGTAAACAAATAATAAAATAAATAAATAAATAAATAAATAAATAAATAAATAAATAAATAAATAAATAAATAAATAAATAAATAAAATATTATCATCATTTATTAGCAATGAATAAATGAAAAAAGTAAATTAAAATAAATAAATTATTTAAACAAGTGTTATTTAGTAGTTATGACAAGGTAACAGTATGTATTTTGTTTTTAAAAATGAAATAAAATAAATGAATACATTAATTAAAATAAATAAATTATTAAATAAAATAAGTAAAATATTGTTATTATTTAGTAGTAATGACTAAGTAGCTAAGTAGTATATATTAACATATTTTTTTCATTAAATAAAATAAATGAATTAAAATAAATAAATTATCAAATAAAAATAATTACAATATTATTATTATTAGTAATGATTAAGTAGCAGTATAAATTTCTTTTTTTAAATTAATGACAAAATAATAAAAACAAATAAATTATTAAATGAAAAAGAAATAAAATATTATTATTTATTAGTAATTTATTAGTAAAGTAGCAGTATGTATTAATGTATTAAAAAAATAATAAATAAAAATAAATAAATTATTAAATAAAAAATATTATTATTATTATTTAGTAATAATGACTTTGTAGCAGTAGGTATTTTATATATATATATATATATATATATGAAACAAAATAAATAAATAAATAAATAATTATATAAAATAACTTATTAAATAAAAAAGAAATAGAATATTATTATTAATTAGTAGTAATGAGTAAGTAGCAGTATATATTAATGTATTTTTTTAAAATTATGATTTATTTATAATTTTTACGTGTTTTTATATTCTCATTTCCTGTACATGGTAGACAGGCTGTTCATTTTTTATTGAATAATAATTCTAAACTTTCACGTGTGCCATCTCTTGTCTGGTCTCTCATCTCTCGTCTGGTCTCTCGTCTGGTCTCTGAGCGCTGTCTGTTTTTAGATGTGGAAATTTAAGCAGTAGCTTTTTTCCCCCTTGTCTTCACTCCATGATCTATCTCCACACAGCCACGTTCCTGGAGGTCTCACATCATGACATCACTAATATCAGGTCTCTGACACGGAGACACTGCTCGTCCCCGCTCATCATCCTCCGTCCCTCTGTCCCTCTCTCATTCACACCTCTCTCTCTGTCGTCCGGCCACCCGCTGTCCGGCGGCTCAGATTACGCCTCACTGGTGCATCTGGAGAGAAACTCTGCTGCTCACAGAACACGAGTCCTCAATAAACACAATCCAGAATAAAGCCGAGGCTTTGGAGAGGACGCTGTGTGTGTGTGTGTGTGTGTGTGTGTGTGTGCATGTGTGCGTGTGTAAGAAAATTTAGCAAACACACACTCATGAAGCTGTGGATAAAAAAATCTTGTCATGCTTTAGATAGCCTGTAAGCTTCAGGAGGTGGAGCCTAAAAAAGCAAGAACCACAACAGAACACAACAACAACAACAACAAAATCTTTTCAGGTTAAAAACAACCCAGAACTGATTTTTAAATCAATCCAGAACTAGCTGTAACCTTCAGGGGGCAGAGCCTAAAAAACAAGATGGCCGCCAAAGGACACAGGAAGTAGGGAGTGTGGGGGATGATAAATGAAAGTCCTGACTTTCTGGATTCCTTTTACGACAACAGCAGCTGCATCCGCTAACGGAACAGACACGGACGGATTGACGGTGCAACAGGACGCTCATTTAACTCGGAATTCCGAATTCCGGAAAAAAAGACGGAGACGAGTTTCTCTGTTCACACAGTCAACATTAAACTTCCCTTTAAATTACCATGTTTTTGCTAATTGCTACAGTTTTTCCATATGTACCTTGTTTTTTGGGAATCTGTGTTTTTCCGAGCGGATGTTTAAATCACGTGATCTCACGACTTTAGCACCTAGCTGCTATTCCTTCTTGCAAAAATGGAAAAAGAAAGAAAAAGAAACACAGGCCAGGCCCCCACGAGATTCCGACTAGCAGCGACACGAGCAACTTGTCACCTGCTAGCGTGAACATAGCATCACGTGTGAGTGCAGGAGTACAGTGTTTAAGACTTTACTAATTAGCCTGTCACACACACACACACACACAGTGTCTCGTGGCATTACTTCAGGTCTCGGCTATGCGAATGACGCGCGTCAATTCCGTGATAAATGATACACAGATGGTGGAATCCGACTGCGCGGCGTTCGGATCGGATTTTGTTGTTGGACTGAAAACCTTCCACTGAATCACGACGTGTTTATTCCTCATGAAGATTTACATTTTAACCAGAGCTAACTTCTGTTCAATTTATAGATCAGTCATGTTCAATTAGCTACTGTGTGTGTGTGTGTGAGAGAGAGAGAGAGAGAGTGAGTGTGTGTGTGTGAGAGTGTGTGTGTGTGAGAGTGAGTGTGTGTGAGAGAGAGAGAGAGAGTGAGTGTGTGTGTGTGAGAGTGTGTGTGTGTGAGAGTGAGTGTGTGTGAGAGAGAGAGAGAGAGAGAGAGTGAGTGTGTGTGTGTGAGAGTGAGTGTGTGTGAGTGAGTGAGTGAGTGAGTGAGTGTGTGAGTGAGTGAGTGTGTGTGAGAGAGAGAGAGAGAGAGAGAGAGAGTGAGTGTGTGTGTGTGAGAGTGAGTGTGTGTGTGAGTGAGCTCAGGAGTGGAGTGAGGGAGTGTGGAGTGTGTGCACTCACCGCCTCACCGGTGTGGTGAGTCGCCTCTGGGCCACCCGCCCTCAGGAGTGAGTGAGTGAGTGTGTGGAGTGGAGTGAGTGAGTGAGTGAGGAGGTGGAGTGAGGAAGTGAGTGTGTGAGTGTGAGGATGGCCTGGAGTCTGCACCCGTCTCATCCTTCTCACTCCTCGCCTGGTCACTCGGCCTCGGCTTCACTGGCCTCAGCTCACCACCACTTCGTCACGCCATCGCCCACCTTTCATCTCCAGCTCGCTCTCACTTCTTCCTGGCCTTCGCTCACTGGTCACACACCACCACTGGCACTCACCCTTCTACTCGCTCGCCTTTCGCTATCAGCGGGCTCACTTCGCTCACTCGCCCACCTCTTCATCTACCACCTCACTCGCTCACCTTCTTCTTCACATTTATTCACTGGCACTCACTCACCTTCACCACCAGCCTTCGCCCCACTCACCACCACCACCCACCTCACCACCACCTTCACTCTCACCACCACCACCGCCACACCACACCCGCTCACCACCTCACCACCTTCACCACCTTCACCACCACCTTCACTCACCTCACCTACCCACCATTCACCTCACTCCACCTTCATCACCACCCACTCACTCACCACCACTCACCTTCACCACCTTCATCATCTCACCACCTCACCTCACCTTCATCCATCCACTGACCATCTTCACCACCTACCTCACTCATCTATCCATCTCACCATCTTTCACCATCTTCATCCTACCTCATCACCATCCTTCATCCTTCTCATCCATCTTCATCCACTCCACCTTCACTCATCTTCATCTATCTTCATCTTCATCTTACCATCTTCGCCATTCATCATTCATCTTCCTTCATTCATTTACTCATCTATCTATCTATTTACTGCTCTCATCTTTCAACTCACTCGCCTGGCCTGGGCTCTTTCGCTTTCTGCCTCACACTGGCCTTCGCCCCTCGCTCACCTCACTTTCGCCTCACTCGCTGGCTCGCCACCTACCGCTCACCACTCGCCCCTACCACCTGGCCGCCTACCGCCTCGGCTCTTTCCTCACCACCACTCCGCCCCACTGGCTCACCGCCTTCACCACCTCACCTTCACCTGGGCCTCACCACCACCTCTCACCACGCTCACTCTTCACCACCATTTCACCACTCACTCACCACCTTCACCCAATCTACCCCTCACCTCACTCACCTCTCACCACCTCACTCTCACTCACCATCGCACCTCACTCACCACCTCACTTCACCGACCCACCATTCATCCCATCACCATTCCACCTTCATCTCACCACTTCTCACCTCACCACCACCCCATCTTCATTCATCTACATTCATCCTTCACCCATCTCATCTTCATCACTCTATTCATCTCACCTTCATCTAATTCATCTTTCACTCACCGACTCACCATCCATCACTGACCATTCATCATCCAACCATTCACTTTCATTCGAGGAGTGAGTGTGTGTGTGTCTGAGTGTGTGTGAGTGAGTGTGTGGGTCAGTGTGTGTGTGTGTGTGAGCCGCCCATGACCTTCATCTACTCCATCCTACCCGCTGGGAGGAGTGAGTGTGTGTGTCAGTGAGTGGGTGGGAGGAGTGAGTGTGTGTGTGAGTGAGAGATGAGTGAGTGTGTGTTTGTGAGTGAGTGAGTGTGTGTGTGAGAGTGTGTGTGACCCGCTCAGTGTGAGTGGAGTGCTCAGTCGCTCACAGTGAGGAGGGTGTGTGGAGTGAGGAGTGGAGTGGGTGGAGTGTGGGTGAAGGAGGGCAGGAGGAGGAGTGTGTGTGTGTGTGTGAGTTCACCTAAGCAGTGTCTGTGGAGTGAGTGGTGGAGGTGGAGGAGGAGTGGATTAGGAGTCCTCATGGAGTGTGTGTGTGGAGGAGTGAGGAGGGAGGGGTGGTGTGTGTGTGTGAGGCCCACCTTAGGTGGAGGAGGATGGAGGAGCTCGCCTGGCCTGGAGGACTAGGACACCTTCAGGAGGAGTGTGTGACAGAGTGGACTCAGTGTGTGTGTGTGTGAGGACCACCAGGAGTGTGTGAGGAGTGGTGTGTGTGGAGGAGGAGGTGTGTGTGTGTGTGTGTGTGTGAGGAGGAGGAGGAGTGGCAGAGTGGGAGTGTGAGAGAGGTGTGAGTGAGGACTCTTCATCATGTGGAGGACAGTATCCATGTGTGTGTGTGTGTGTCTTCATAGAGTGTGTGTGTGTGTGTGTGTCGATATCACTCACCTGTGTGTGTCACCGCCTGGATGAGGATGATATGCACCCGCCTCGCCTGGATGATATTTACTCATTTGTTCCCCGCTCACCTGGCCCTCTTTCACCACTCACCACCTGGCTCACTCGTCCCGGCACCACCTTCGGGCCTCTTCTTTCACCACCTTCACCCGCCAAACATCTACTCACCACCCGTCCTCCACCACCTCGCCTTCTCACCACCCACCACCCCACCACCATCCCATCTCACCACCTATCCACCTGACCACCACCCACTACCACCACTCACCACCCTCACTCACTCACCATCTACCACCACCACCTCACCTGGCCCTTCACCACTCATCTCATCTACTCACTTTGGCACCACCATCTCTTCACCTGGCCATTCACCACCACTCTGGCCCTCATCTACTCACCACTCACTCATTCACTCACCATCTCATCATACCATTCCATCCCTGCCCATTTACTCATCTGACCTGTTCGCCCTTTGCATCTCATCTACTTCATTTATTTACTTACTCATCTTCTTCCCAGTCCACTCATTCACTCATCTGCCATCTTCATTTACTTCATTCCTCATCTTTACTCATTTTTCATCTTCATTCATCTTCACTTCATTCATCTATCTATTTATCTCATCTTCATTCATTCATTTATCTATCCATTTCATCTATCTTTCATCTAAGGAGTTTATCTACTTTTATTCGGCCTGATGTGTGAGGAGATGCGCCGACGATCTTTCGCCTTCCTACTCACCGAGTCGCTCGGGCTCGCCTGGCACTCGCTCCTGAGTGTGGGAGGGGAGGACCGCTCTGGCCTCACGCCGCCTTCGCTCAGTGAGTGGCCTGTGGCTCACCACTTCCGCCTGGGCTCATCAGCCTACCAGCCTCCTCACCACCTGGCCTGCCCACTCACCACCGCCTGCTCACCTCACCTCACCCACCTTTCACCACCACTCCACCACTCACCTCGCCTCACTCACCTTCTTCACCTTTCACCCCATTCACCACTGGCTCTCACCCTCACCATTCATCTATCTCATCACGTGGCCTACCTGGCCCATCCCACTCCATCCCACTCACCCCATCTCACCCCACCTGTGTGTCACTTCATCTCACCACCCCACCTCACTCACCAGTGTGGCTGTGGAGTGAGGAGGAGGAGGAGGTGAGGAGGAGTCTGGTTCATCTGACTCCACTCATCTATCTATCTTCATCCATCTTCTGGCCATCTTGATATCTGGACTATCTCATCTTCTCATCTACCCACTTCCATCCGGACGCCTGTCCATCTATCATGTGTGTGTGTGAGGATTCATGCGTACTCTCACTCATCTCCACTGAGTGACGCCCACGACGACGGTTCATCCCATGATTCATCTATCTCATGGATGATCTATCTATCTTCATGGGCTCTTCGATCTACTGGACCTTCAGCGGCCTCAGCCTTTTCGCCACTCACCCTCTGGCCCCACCCACCAGCCCGCCTCGCCACTCGCCTGGCTCGCCCACTCCTCTCACCACCACTCGCCTGGCCTCGCCACTCACCTCACCACTCACTCCGCCCACCACCTTCACCACCTTCACCACCATCACCTCACTTCACCTCACCACCACTCACCATCCACTACTTCACGCTCCCGCCTGGCCTTCACCAGCCTTTTCGTCATCGCCACCCATGGTCCGCTCTACCTCACTCATCCCTCACCTTCCCACTCACTCACTCAATCCGTCACACACATACACTACCTCACCTTCACCACCTTCGTTCACCACCACACCCGCCACCTGGCCTCTCACTCACCCCTTCTCACTCATTCATCTGACTCTATCACCATCTTCATCTCACTCTTCCCTCACCATTCATCTATCCACCCATCTTCATCATCTACTTCATCTGATCCATCATCGCCCATCTTTTCATCTACCATCTCATCTATCTTCATCCATCCATCTTCATCCACTTCCACGACATTCATCTCTATCGATCGACCTTCACTCAGCCTCTCACCTGGCCTTTCTTTCATCTGGCCTACTATTTCTACGCCACTCGCCCTGGTCGCCACGGCGCTCTGCCTGGCCTGGCCTGCCCGCCTTTCGCTGCTCACGCCTACCACTCGCCTGGCCTTGGCCTACCTTCTTTCGCCCGATCCTTCACCGCTTCGCCTTCACCTTTCGGTCCACCCGCCCTACATCCCAGCCTGGCCTTTTCGCCTCACTTCACTCACCTACTCGCTCGCCACCTCACCACCAACCGCACCTCACTCACCTCACCACCTTTCACTACTCTCACCACTACTCGGTCCCTCACTCACTCACTCACCTCACCCACTTCACCCACCCTTCACCACCCCATCTTCATCTCCTCATCCTTCACCTCATCTACTCACCTTCACCATCTACCTCGCCTCATCTTCTGACCACCACTCCGACCATCTCTTCACCTCACCTCATCTTCATCACCACCTTCACTCATCTACCTCTTCATCTGGCCCTTCACCATCTTCACTCATCCATCTATCTATTCCTTCACTCCGCCTTCATTCATCCATTTCACTCATCATCTTCCATTTTTCATACCATCTATCTACTCACCCATTTCACTTCATCTATACTACTGGAGGAGTGTGTGAGTGGGGAGTGAGTGAGTGTGTGTGTGTGAGTGTGAGTGAGTGTGTGTGTGTGTGTGCCAGTGAGTTTTGTGAGTGAGTGGTGAGTGAGTGTGTGTGGGAGGGAGTGGAGTGAGGACTTTCAGTGTGTCAGGGGAGTGGGAGTGTGGGGAGTGTGTGTGAGTGAGTGGAGGAGGAGTGGAGGTGTGGGATGGAGTGAGAGTGTGTGTGTGTGTGTGGAGTGAGTGTGTGTGTGTGGAGTGAGTGTGTGTGTGTCTTCAGTTTGGCCGCCTTTTAGTGTGTGTGTGTGTGTGTGTGTGTGGAGTGTGTCTGAGTGAGTGTGGTGTGTGTGGAGTTTAGTGTGTGTGAGCCTGGAGTGTGTGTGTGGGAGGAGGAGGAGGTGTGTGCCTAGTGTGTGTGTGCTGGAGTGTGTGTGTGTGTGTGTGAGGAGGTGTGTGGGAGGAGGAGTGTGTGTGTGTGGAGGAGTGGAGGTGTGTGTGAGGAGGCCAGGTGTGTGTGTGGAGGCAGGAGTGGAGGAGGAAGGGGAGACGTGTGTGTGAGGAGGAGGTGTGTGTGAGTGGAGGAGGAGTGGAGTGTGTGTGTCGTAGTGAGTGTGTGTGTGTGTTTGAGTAAGTGTGACTCACCCACTGAGTGTGTGTGTGTGTGTGAGTGGAGGATGGACCTGGAGGATTCTATGTGTGTGTGAGTGAGTGTGTGTGTGTGTATTCTCACTATTTCATGGTGTATTTACCTCCGCCATAGTGCAGGAGGAGTGAGGAGGAGGAGGAGGTGTGTGTGGAGTGGTGTCTATTGAGTACCCATGGAGGAGTGATGTGTGATGATGATAAATGAGGATGTGTGGAGTGCATTAGTAGGTGATGTGAGTGATGTGCAGCGTACAGGAGGTGTGTGGAGTGACCTTGATTACATTTGGAGTGTGTGTGGAGCGAGTGTGTGTGAGTGAGTGTGTGTGTGTGTTCATCTACTTATTGAGTGTGTGTGTGTGAGTAATCTCAGTGAGTGAGTGTGTGTGTGAGTGAGTGTGTGTGTGGGAGTGAGTTAGTGTGTGTGTGAGTGAGTGTGTGTGAGTGAGTGTGTGGGAGTGAGTGAGTGAGGAGGAGTGTGTGTGAGTGAGTGAGTGTGTGTGTGAGTGTGTGTGTGTGGAGTGAGTGTGTGTGTGTGAGTGGGCAGGGGGAGGGAGGAGTGTGTGTGTGTGGAGTGAGTGTGTGTGTGTGGAGGCGTGTGTGTGAGTGAGGTGTGGAGTGGGAGTGTGTGAGGAGTGAGTGTGTGTGAGTGTGTGGGAGTGGCAGGTGTGAGTGGAGGAGTGACAGGAGGAGGAGTGTGTGTGTGTGGAGGAGGAGGAGAGTGTGTGTGCAGGAGTGTGTGTGTGTGTGTGTGTGTGTGTGTTTGAGTAAGTGTGTGTGTGTGGAGTGGGAGGAGTGAGTGTGTGTGTGTGTTTGATATGTGTGGATGGAGGAGTGTGTGGAGTGAGGAGGTGTGTGTGTGTGATGTGTGTGTGAGGAGGTGTGTGTGTGGAGTGTGTGTGAGGAGGAGTGGATGGAGGAGTGATGCGATGATGGAGGTGATGATGAGGTGATGCAAGTGATGATGATGATGGTTTAGGATGTGATGCGTGATGATGAGTGATATTTATTTATATGGTTTATGATGGCGATGCAGGAGTGATGATGATGATGATGCGTGATGAGATGACTGTTTGCCTGGCCTGGCCTCCTGGTCACTATAGCTGCAGCCTGGCCTTTCTCTACTGCTTCTGCCCTTCTGGCTCACCTACTCGGCTACTCACCTGGGCCTGGCCCGCTCTGGCCTGCCAGCCACCCTCATCGCCTGGCTCAGCCTGCCCACCCCTCTCACCACCACTCGCCGCTTCGCTCAGCTCGGCCCCGCCACTCACCTTCACCTGGCCTCACCGCCCTTCGCTCACTCGCCCACCACCTCACTCTCACCGCCTGGGTCGCACCATCACCCTTCACCACACCCACTCACTCACCTCGCCTTCACTACCACCACTCACCTCACTCACCACCACCATCTTCTTCTCACTCATCTCACCTTCCTCACTCCACTACTCATTCATCCACTCTTCTTCACCCACTCACCATCTTCATCTCACCTTCACTCATCTATCATCTACCAATTCACCTGGTCTTCACCCTTCACTCCTTCATTCTCACCCACCCACTTCATCTGCCCTCACTCCTTCATCACTCATCCTATCACCCATCTATCTACCTCAGCTCCATCTACTTCATCCTCAATCTTCATCTATCCTTCATCTACTCATCTACCTGCTCATCTTCACCCTCATCTATCTATCATCCACCATCTATCTATCCACCATCGTTCTTCATCTCATCTCATCTATCCTTGGGCCTACCTGGGCTACCTATCCTGGGCCTGGCCTACTCGCTCACTCAGCCTTCATTTCGCTTTCACTCAGCCTCACCTCACCCGCCGCTTCGGGCCTACTACCTACCCTCGCTCACCTTCTTCACCGCCCTTCACTCACTCACCCGCCACCACCTACCGGCCCGCCCCTTCACCTGCCTCACCCACCTACCTTCACCGCCACCCACCACCTCGCCACCTCACTCCACCACCACCCTCACCTACCTCACCACCACCCACTCACCTACCTCACCACCATCTGGCACCTTCACCCCACTTCACCACCTCTCACTCACCATCTTCCATCTATCCACCCACCTCATCTTCATCTGACCTCTTCACCACCACCATCCATCTTCACTGCATACCTCACCCACTCATCCATCCATCTCACCATCTGACCACTCATCTCATCGCCCACCCATCGATCACCCACCATCTTCATCTCATCTCATCTACGACCATCTCATCCACCTATCTTCATCTCATCTCATCTTCATCTACTCATCCACTATCATCATCCTTCACGATTCATCTTCATCTACTTCCATCTATCTATCTTCCACTCATCTTCTTCTACTCACTCGCTCGCTCAGCCAGCCTGCTCACTACCAGCTCGCCTTCACCTCTTCACCACCTCGCCCGCTCTCACCAGCCTCGCCCACCTGGCTCGCCACCACCTGGCCTCACTCACCTTCGCCCAGCCACCTCACCCACCGCCTCACCTTCACCACCTCTCACCTCACCTCACCACCACCTTCACCACCACCTCACCACTCACCTTCACTCACCCCCTTCAGTCACTCACCTTCCACCACCTTCGACCACCTTCTTCACCTTCACCTCACTCCACCATCCACCTTCACTCTCACTCACTCCTCATCTCACCATCCACTCTCATCACCTCATCTTCACTCACTGATCATCATCACTCATCCTTCCATTCATTCATCTATCTTCATCTCACCATCTCTTCGCCACCCATCCCATCTCACCATTCACTTCACTATCTTCATCCATCACTCCATCTATCTATCTTCACATCTCATCCCACCCATCATCTATCTTCATCTATCTTCATCTACCACTTCATCGCCCATTCATTTCATCTTCAGCCTGGCATCATTTCGCCCTGGGCCTGGCTATCGCTCCATCACTGGCCTCGCTCTACCTTCACTTCTGGCCCACCACCTTCTACTCACTCATCTCGCTCACTTCGCCGGGCCTTCACCTGGCTCACCACCTTCTCACCCCGCTCACCTGGCCTCGCCCACCTCGGCCTTCACTCACCTCACCCACCTCACCACTCACTCACCACTACGCCACCTTCAGCTCACCACCACCTGCCTCACCTCACCACTCACCCTCACCCACCACCTCACCCATCTCACCTCACTCACCACCTTCGTCATCTTCATCATCTGGCCTTCTCACCAGTCCACTTCACCACCTCATCTACCTTCACTCACCACCACCATCTCACTCATCCACCTCTGGCCTTCACCCATCACTGTTCACCACCTCACTCATCTCACCACTTCACCCACTCATCTACCTTCATCTACCTCACTCATCTCACTCATCTATACTCATCTACTCATCTACTCATCTTCATTCATCCATCTATCCTTCATCTTCCTTCATCTATCTATCCTTCATCTCTTTCACTCACCTTCATCATTTCTTCACTACATCTTCACTCTTTCATCTTCATCCATCTTCATCTACCTTCACTCATCCACCTCCGGGCCTACCATCTTCTTATCTACTCATTCGGGCCTTCACTGGCGCCTGCTCACCACTGGCCTTCATCTACCCCAGCCATCTCACTACTACCCTGGCTCGCCTCATCTTCAGCCCGCTCGAGCCCCTCACTGGCCTACCTGCCTTCAGCCTTCACCCACCCGCTCTCACCCACCTACCCACCTCACCTGGCCACCACTCACCTACCACCACCTGGCTCACCACCACCCACCTCACCACCTTCACTCGCCCTCACCACCTGCCATCCACCTCACCCACCTGCTCACTGCCCCTTCACTCACCTTCACTCACCTATCTCCTCACCACCTGGCTCACTCACTTCACCACTCACCACCTTCGACCTTCACTCACTCACCATCTTCTTCACCTACCTTCACCTCACCTTCATCTCACCCATCTCTTCACCACCTCACTCCCCACCACCTCATCTATCTATCATCTATCTTCACCATCCATCTATCTTCATCTCACCTTCTCACTTCACCCTTCACCATCATCTATCTTCACCACTCTATCGACTGTGTGACTCTTCATCTATCCAGTGTCTTCTTCATCTCATCTTCATCTACTCATCTTACTCATGTGGTGTGAGTGAGTGAGTGTGTGTGTGAGTGAGTGTGTGGGAGTGAGTGAGTGTGTGTGGAGGAGGGAGTCATTCTAATCTATCAGTGTGTGTGTGGAGTGAGTGTGTGTGTGAGTGAGTGTGTGTGTGTGGAGTGAGTGTGTGTGTGGAGTGGGAGGTGTGTGTGTGAGGAGGGAGTGGAGGAGGAGGAGTGTGTGTGTGGAGTGAGTGACTTATAGGAGTGTGTGTGTGTGTGTCTGTGTGAGGGAGTGAGTGTGTGTGTGTGTGTGTGTGTGAGGGAGTGAGTGTGTGACTGAGTGTGTATGTGTGAGTAAGTGTGTGAGTGAGTGTGTGTGTGTGAGTGAGTGAGTGAGTGTGTGTGTGAGTGAGTGAGTGAGTGTGTGTGTGTGTGTGTGTGTGAGTGAGTGAGTGTGTGTGTGTGTGTGTGTGTGAGGGAGTGAGTGTGTGACTGAGTGTGTATGTGTGAGTAAGTGTGTGTGAGTGAGTGTGTGTGTGTGAGTGTGAGTGAGTGTCACACACACACACACACACACTCACACACACACTCACACACACTTACTCACACATACACACTCAGTCACACACTCATTTTTTTTATTTTTCAAGTAAAGAGATAAGTTCTGGTGTAACTCTGAGTTCCTCTCTGTTACTCATAGTTCCTCAGAGTTCCTCAGGGTTCCTCATATTTCCTTAGGGTTTCTCACAGTTCCGTAGGGTTCCTCACAGTTCTTTAGAGTTCCTCAGGGTTCTTCTGGGTTCCTTACGGTTCATCAGGGTTTCTTACAGTTCCTTATGGTTCCTCAGGGTTTCTTACAGTTCCTTAGGGTTCCTCAGGGTTTCTCATGGTTCCTCAGAGTTCCTCAGGGTTTCTCACAGTTCCTCAGGGTTTCTCAGGGTTCTCCAGAGGCTCTCCTGTGATTTATCCCGAACGGGTTTCTAATCAAGCTATTAATAGAGATCTGTATTATTACAGACTTCAAACAGTCTATGAACAGACTCTGGATCCACAGACACCGCGAAGCTCTCCACAGAGAAGCTCTCAGTGAACATCAAGATTTTTTTACAGAAGTTTTTGACACCTCGCCCTCGGTCAGTCCAGTGCATAAAAAATCTATCTATCTATCTATCTATCTATCTATCTATCTATCTATCTATCTATCTATCTATCTCCCCAACCCCCCCCCATCTGCCCCCCCCCTCTCTGGATCACTTTCTGTAGCAGGGACAGTAGAGCTGTGGGGGAGAATGAGGGAGCGGATGAACGTGACAAGAAATCCGCACCACATGGACATTCCCCAGAGGTTAGAGAGATAGAGAGAGAGAGAGAGAGAGAGAGAGAGAGAGAGAGAGATGGTGGAAGCCTCAGCATAACATGACTCTGGAAGATAAATTCCTCCTGCAGTGCTGCTGATATCAACTCCTCCACTCCATCAGTAAAAGAACCTGTTTACGGCTGATTTTTACGCAGCTTCAGAATAGCCTTGTGAACAGGTGACCGGGACCGGAGCCGCTCTCCGACACGCCTCCATGTTTGGTCCTGCTGGGAGAAATGGACTCTCTATAAAAAGAGAAACGTGCGGATGGAGAGAGAGGTGCGAGTATTTATAGAGACGAACGAATCCCACTCGCATTCTCACACTTTTCTCAAATGATGTTTAGCAGACGGAGCCGAGATATCCGACTCTATCACCCTCTAAATCATCACCACAACACGACACGTCTCTCCCTTCACTTCTCTCACTCTGCCTCTCATTCGTCTGATCACTAATCCCCAGGGATTACCTTCAGATCCCAGTTTAAACTGGATTTTTTCGGAGGATAATTATGACTCCCAGTGGGATATATGTCATGCTGAAATCAGATTCGGTGATAAAACCCGATCTCTATTAATAGCTTGATTAGAAACCCGTTCGGGATAAATCACAGGCCCTCATGGGAATGATTTCGATCCAAATCCCAGATCCTGAAGTATCAGATCAAACAGAGACCAGGTCCAGGAGGGGTGTGGCTCTCTGTGATTACATCACTTCCACTGATTGGGTGAATGAATCCACTCTGTCTCCGTTCTCAAGTTCCAATCTGTAGGTGGTGCTGTTGCGCTTTGCTCCAGAAACAATTCAATTTGTTCAACCTACAGCCCTATTCGGACAGGATTAAGCTCCGCCCACAGCTGCGTCCACAGTTCCACATCAGACGTTCATCTGAGATTGGTCCTGAGCTATTTACTTCTGCATTTAAAACATCTAGATTTAGGACGGAAAGTTAGGAGCATTCCAAGGAGCATTCCCAGTATTCCACTTACCTTTAGGTCTTTGATGTTTGTTGGATTTTACTCATAACTAAGAGGTTATATATTCTGAGTCTAAGCTAACCTACAGATTAAAAGCTAGCCTAGCAAACATAGGATAATATCTATCACATTTCAAACACCAAAAGTAACACCATAAAAAAACAAAAAATAAATAAAAACAATTAAATAAATAATCAGCTCACTTACTAATGATGAATCTGTTGCTCTTTTTTTGTAGCTCCTAAGAAACAGGAAGCAGCTCCTCCTGCTGGTGAGTTTCCTCATGTTACCTCTGCTCTAACAACTAGCAATGCTAACAGACATACTGCTAACGTTAGCACTCTGAACACTAACTTTAACAACAACTCTAACAACAATAGCACACTGTCTTATTTTTCTCACACTCACACACCAACAACTGCTCTGTCATGCAGGTTGTAGTAGTTGTCAGTGGGCGTGTTTGTGGGCGTGGCCAGTGCATTTCCGCATCACTTCCTTATTATCTGATTAAATGACCAGTGTGTTTATTCTTATTGATTATAATTATTTGTCTGTATATTTTATAAAACCATGGTTACAGGATCGGGTGTGAGGAAGCTGTGTGTGTGTGTGTGTGTTTGTTATATCACACTGAGATAGATAGATAGATAGATAGATAGATAGATAGATAGATAGATAGATAGATAGATAGATAGATAGATAGATAGACAGACAGATACATAGATAGATAGACAGACAGATAGACAGATACATAGATAGACAGACAGACAGACAGATAGCTAGATAGACAGACAAATAGCTAGATAGACAGACAGACAGACAGGTAGATAGATAGATAGATAGATAGATAGATAGATAGAGTATTGCAGGTGACACTAAATGCAAATCAGTTGTGCCATAAATATGGTTGATGTATGTCCTCAGTTTGGACCGGGAAAAAACCCGGTGTGTGTGTGTGTGTGTGTGTGTGTGTGTGTGTGATGATGATGATGATGATGATGATGAAACTCTTCCTTGTCTGCGTATTAACCCTTTCTGACTGCATGTTGCTTCTTCTCGTGCAGAAGAGGATGAACAATCCGGGGACGGTAAGAAAAAGGAAACGTCTCTGCGTGCGCGCGTGGGCGTGTGCGTGAATATGTGTGTGTGTGCGCGCGCGCGCGCGTGTGTGTATGTTTGCTGATCAGCCGCTCACCAAAATGAGCGCGCGGTCACCAGATCACGCAGTGCGAACCCAGACATGCGAATGTGCACGTCACCGTAAACAATGCACGTGAGTCGGTCACTGACTCTGGCGCGGGATTTTCACGTCCGTCCCAGAGGTTCTGACTGCGCGCGTGAGGACTGGAGCTCTATACTGTCACATAAAACACTGGCTGATGATGTAGTGCGTTGGGCTGTGACCTCATTCACCCCCAGAACTTCCACCGGGTCACGACTGGTGAAACTGGTGTAAGTGCTATGAGATTAAATTGGTTTTTTTTTGTTTTTGTTTTTGGAAAAATATCAATAAAACCTGGCAGATTTTGTGCATAGCGTCTTTTTTTCTCCTGCACTTTCCACCAAAAGCCTGATGGATGGTGGTTAACACCATGTTGTTATTATTAGTCAAAAATGAACTTTTCCACTGCTGGAAAATGTTCACTTGTTGCTGAATTTTCAAAACAGGAAGTGATATATACTCGCTACTCAAGTATATATTGAAGTCTGTGTGTTTTGTGCCTGAACAATCGGTTCATGTTCCACAGAGCAAAGACAACATACAAGATGTTTCCAGGTTCAGTCAGAAGTCATGAAGGATGGCATGCATGGCTCTGAAACTCTCCATTACACGCAATAAACTGATTATGTTCCTCTTAGAACGTTCTCACACACACTCCAGGATGCATCCTGGGTTCGTTCAGGGGGCGGGGTCTTGTGAGCGCTTCTTATTCGTGATGGTTCCATCGTTTCACGGCTGGACGATGAACAATCCCAAACTCGACGCGGGTTATCAGGATCTCACAGTGAAAGACAAACCTTCTCCAAAATAGATGTGTGGACCCTTCAGAATGTCTCCAAACCCTCAGGGAGTCTTGTAACAAGACCCTGCGGTGAATATCCCATATCCCGCAGCTCCCGTACGTTTCTGGTTTGGAATTTTGGTGGATCACTGACTGAGTTTTGATCTCTGACAGAACTTTAGAAGATGATGAGATGATTCCACTAGAGGCTCTAGAGATGTGACAATATATCAGTGTGATTTGTGTCCAGTTACTTCCTGGTTCTGAGACTGAACCAGGAAGTGGTCATGTGATTGCAATCTGCAGGCTGTGATATCAAGTGGGTGGGGCTAAACTTCGGGGCTCAAAATGGAGAAGAATTACTTGAACCGTGGCTTGTTTGTGGAGGTCCATTTTTGGTGCTATTTGGACGTCTTCCAGCCCTGAACAACACGAACCAATCACATTACTCGGCATGCACCTGATGGTGGACATGCCACGGTCAGGCTGAAGTGATCCCCAGACCATCCCTCTGAAGATTTCTCAGGAGCACAAATCGTACCGTCCCCCAGGGGTCAAATGACGATGAATCCAGAAATGTCCTGGTGAAGGATATCAGAGCAGAGTTTGTTCTTCTACAGATGCCATAGTGACCAGATTCATTTCCAGTGAGATCACTGAGTCAAGATCAAGTATGCACCTCAGTGAGGATGTGTTAGAGATGATTCCTGGGAGAAGATGAGAGATTACAGACTTAAATCTCAGATGGCTGAGAGGAGAGCTTCGGAGAGCTTCTATGTGAAGCAGCCTGCTGGATCTTCTGCATCTACTTCTGCATTTACATTACAACATTTAGTGACATGTTCAATGACAGTTTTTCCTTCAAACAGTTCATGGAGATTAACTGCAGGTAGGAACTAAAGTTGGGAAGTAAAGAAACATCAGAATACACACACACACACACACTACAGGATTAGTCCAAGGAATCCCTCTACAACATCACTCCTAATTTGGATGGAATTGAGAAAATCTGAATGAAAGCGCAGCTCTATCTCAGATTTAGCTTCAAGTTGCCGCTCCATAGCGGTACAGACATACCGATCATACCGACGACGACCGGCAACGACAAGCAAGTGTGTGATTTCAAAGAAACTTTAGGCAACCGATACGTCTTCATTCTGAAATTTTAACAGGACAGGAGACGTGGGACGGAGTGTAAGTGTGTGTAAATGTAATAGTAGAAGGTCAGATGTTCAAAAGGCTCAACTATCTTTGACTCACTTCATTACTCGCTAATGGATTTCCTCATCTCTCTTTCTTTCTCTCTCTCTCTCTCTCTCTGTCTCTCTCTCTCTCTCTCTCTCTCTCTCCACAATGCAGAGTTGCCAGAGGATGGTAAGACACAAGAATCCCCTCTACCATGTATTTGTCTATGACATATACATGAGAAAAAATATTATTATTATTATTATTATTATTATTAAGACTTTGAGTGTCTTTCACATCCTATGGCAGAACCTACGGAGAAAAAAACGGCCTGTAAAACATCATACCGTGAAATACATGGGGGGGGCGGGGTTTAGTGGTTAAGGTGTTGGCCTTCTGATCGGAAGCTTGCCAGTTTGAATCCTGGGACCAAGCTGCCACTGCTGGGCCCCTGAGCAAGGCCCTTAACCCTCAATTGCTCAGTTGTATGAAATGAGATAAATTGTAAGTCACTCTGGATAAGAGCATCTGCCAAATTTAAGTTTGATTTTTTTGGTCATGTGATGATATTGATGAGAAGTGAAAGACTCAGGGGGCAGGGTTACTGGTGGGGTATGTGATACAGGAAACTAATCATTGACAGGATGGTGTAATGGAGCTGATGATTTTCTGATTATTTATTAAAGGACTTCTCATATTTTTTTATTGGTTTAATGCTACGTTTAAAATTCTCACTTATGTTTCAGCAGCTCTTTACCTCTGACAGTGGAGACTCCTTCCATACGTGTGAAATTATTACCTGAGCTGTTGCTATAGAAACAATAGCATATCAGACTTATTATTATTATTATTATTATTATTATTATTATTATTATTATTATTATAATAAAGCTGGGAAGTGCAGCTGTGCTATTATCCGATCTGCTGCAATAGAAATCTAATCAACACCTTCTGACCAATCAGAATCCAGCATTTGTGGTGTAAAGTGTAATACTGGACAGGCCTGGCTGATATAAGACGTTTCAGAACGGTTCCTACAGGAGGACGAATAATTGACCGTCGCTCTGTTCTGCCCAGAACGTAAAGCTCCGTCTGATGACTGTCTGATTGAATTGATTCTCTCTGCCACACCTACAGAGCACACGCCTGGGGAGGAGCGACAGATGTCGGAAGTCACTGGCCTCATTGTGGAGAAGCCCCAGAGTGCCACGGCAACCAAAGGTCAGAGGTCATCCACGCTTATAGTTATAAGAGTTATAGTAAGTGAAAAAGGTTTGATTTTAAAGTGGCTCATTATCGGCTGCAGGGAAAAACATCACATTCGTAGCCAAGGTGGACTCTGCGAATCTCCTGAGGAAGCCGACGCTGAAGTGGCTGAAAGGGAAGTGGCTGGACCTCGGCAGCAAAGCTGGAAAACATCTGCAGTTTAAAGAAACCTATGACAGGAACACTAAGGTGTGTGTGTGTGTGTGTGGTTATAAATTCCATAAAATGCTCTCACTTACACTAAAATGGTAAGTTTGGGGATGACCCCTTCCTGTTCCAACATGACCGCACACCAGTGACCAAAGCAACGTCCGTAAAGACATGGATGAGTGAGTTTGGTGTGGAGGAACTTGACTGGCCTGCACAGAGTCCTGACCTCAACCCCATAGAGCCAGACCTTCTCATAAACACACTCCTAAACCTTGTGGAAAGCCTTCCCAGAAGAGTTGAAGCTGTTATAGCTGCAAAGGGCGGGGCAACTCCATATTATATTCATGTGTATGTAAAGGCAGACGTCCCAGTTTAGGCCTGACTCACAGACTCCACTCTAATTCATCCCAAAGGTGTTCTATGGGGTTGAGGTCAGGACTCTGTGCAGGACAGTCAAGTTCTTTCTGACAGGAAGGGGTCATCCCCAAACTGTTCCCACAAAGTATGAAATTGTCCAAAATGTCTTGGTATGAAGCTGAAGCATTAAGAGTTCCTTTCACTGGAACTAAGGGGCCGAGCCCAACCCCTGAAAAACAACACCTGAACTCAATGACCTGGAGGGGTGTCCCAATACTTTTGGCAGCATAGTTTATAAAATGCTCTCACATTCACATAAAATGTTTTCACAACTGTTTTTTTTCACAGAAAGTGCCTTCTCATTGACTTAAACGGCTCTCATACGCCTTTTTTTTTACTCAGATCTACATGTATGAGATGACCATCGTGAAGGTGGTGGAGGGAGATGCAGGAGGTTATCGCTGCGAGGTCACGTCCAAGGATAAATGCGACAGCTGCACTTTCGATGTCACAGTGGAAGGTACGAGAGAAAAGCTAGTTAACGAAACACACGTTTGTTGGATTTCGTCGTCATTTTGTCTTTATTTCGTCCTTCAGCTGCACAGGAGGTTGCGCAAACCAACATTCTGGAGGCCTTCAAGCGATCGTGAGTCTGTGTGTGTGTTTGCGTGTGTGTTTGTGTGTGTGTGTGTTTGTGTGTTTGTGTGTGTGTGTGTGTTTGTGTTTGTGTGTTTGCGCGTGTGTGTGTGTTTGTGTTTTTCTGTCATCATTAAAATCACTAGACGTAATTAGAGGTGTTTTTTATGTCTGGTCAGTGTGCTAATGTTCTTCTGTTTAAAGGAAGTTAGCATGATGCTGGAGTAGCAAACCTAGCATAAAACAAATTCTAAACAAATGTGAGATCCTGGATGTGATAACATGTCTGCTAGCATGACTACAGGCAAACTAGCATTAATATGTGGTTAATAAGCCTACTGTAAACATTATAAATACACAGGCAAACTAGCGTAAATGCTGAAGTAGCATGTTTACAGTAAACACCCTAAATAAACAAACAAACTACCATAAATTCTGGAGGAGCACAGCTACAAAAAACATTCTGATTAAATAAACAAACTACCATAAACAATCTAGAGCAGCACATTTACAGTAAACACTCAAAATAATGACGCAAACTAGCGTAAACTCTGGATTAGCATGGAGATGATAGCGCTAATAAACAGGTATATGGCAGGTGGGTTAATACAGATGTTAACACAGATGTTGCATCTTTCTGTTCTACCTGCAGAGGAGATGCAGGAGAAGATGCTGGAGATCTGGACTTCAGTGGCCTCCTTAAGAAAAGGTCAGGAGTTCCTCACTGTCCCTCAGTCTATTCCTTAAACCCTGATAGCACAGGTTCCTCAGCAAGACCTTCTAGTACCAGAATGCTAAAATCCAACACAGCGACACAACCTCAGGGACATTCCACCCAATCCAAAATGTTAAAGAGCAAGCTAGCAGTAAAGAGCTTGCTAATAATTCCAGCTAGTGAGCTAGTTTGTTTAAAAGGATCGTCTGGTACTGTTGCTAATAAACACATCACCAGTAAACTAGCTAGCTAGCTTCCCACACAATGCTAGCTATTCTAAATTGTTCACGCAAGCAAAAGTATTCGTACATATAACTTTTTTCTTGGTTGTTGGTTAGAGAGAGGAAGCAGAAGGAGGAGCCTCAGGAGGAAGTGGACGTCTGGGAGATCCTAAAGGCAGCAAAACCCTGCGACTATGAGAAGATCGCCTTCCAGTACGGGATCACCGACCTGCGCGGAATGCTGAAGAGACTGAAGAAGATGAAGAAGGTGGAGCCCAAAAAGAGCGACGGTGGGTGTATCTTAGCACTTTTCACCCCGGGTTCTTGACCCCGCTTTTAACCCCGGGGGGTAAAATGAAGTGTGTCTTTTTCCTCATGGTTATGAAACTCAACTGTGTGTTGTGTTTTTAACTCATGTGTGTGTTTGTGACTCATGTGTGTGTTTGTTGTGTTTGTTGTGTCTCAGCGTTCCTGAAGAAGCTGGACCCTGCATACTCTGTGGAAAAAGGGAAGAAGATCCAGATGTCTGTGGAACTGACCGATCCAAACCAACAGGTCAAGTGGCTGAAAAACGGCCAGGAGATCAAACCTTCAGCAAAGTACGCACCTGTGTGTGTGTGTGTGTGTGTGTGTGTTTTACACTGTATTTGAGAGTGTTGTTATCTGCAGGTACGTGTTTGAGAGTATCGGAGGAATCCGCAGACTGACTATTAATAAGTGCACTCTGTCGGACGACGCTGCGTACGAGTGTGTGGTCGGAGAGGAAAAGTGCTTCACTGAGGTGTTTGTACAAGGTGACCATCAGCTCCTCAACACAAATCCTGCACAATATTCAGTACCTTTCTCACTTAACTCTGTGTGTGTGTGTGTGTAGAGCCTCCAGTCACCATCACCAAGCTCCTGGACGACATCCATGTGGTGGTTGGGGAAAAGGTGGAGTTTGAGGTGGAAGTGTCTGAGGAAGGAGCCAGCGTTAAATGGTAAGGATTTTTTTTACACTTTGGCGCCCCCTGCTGACAGACTCCTACATGACAGCGTTCATCCAGTCCTGACCTTCACTGACCGCATGAAAGACCATAGAATTTTTGAATCATCTTAACTTTAATTGCTTTTCTAAATTATCCAGGGTTTTCCTTCCTTTATTTTAAGGATGAAGGACGGGGTGGAGCTGAGTCGGGATGGAAAGTATCGAATTAAGAAGGAAGGCAAGAAACACTGGCTGATCATCAACGAAGCCACCAAGGAGGACATCGGAATGTACCACGTCTACACCAGCGGGGGGGAGTCGAAGGGAGAGCTGGAGGTGGAAGGTATTTCTAACAGCATTTGTTTCATTGCTAATGGTATTATTGTTCTTGTTTTTATTGCTAGCGCGGTTACAATGAAGGTGAACAGGAGACGAATGTTTCAAAGATCTCAGGTGATCAGGATGTGTCTATAAAAATGAAAAAGGGTGGACCGGTCCACAGCAAACGCTGCGTTCCCATTGTGGCTATATGAAGCTGTTAGGCTTAGTTTGGCTAGACAGCGATGCAGGATATGACGAGTGTGATGGTGGAGTTAGCATGAAAGATGGAGATTCGGAAGCTCAGACTCAAGGAATAAAGAGCTGCGCTAGTTAGCAACTCAGGATATGAGGAGTGCGATGGTGGAGTTAGCATGAAAGATGGACATTCAGAAGCTCAGACTGAAGGAGTAAAGTGCTGCCGCATCACTCTCTTTAACCCTGAAGTCGAGTGGCATTGTGGGTAATGTAGGTAATGCCGTTTAAGATCACGTGTTAATTACTAAGCAAATTGTTTGAGGAGGATTTTACTGTCATGAAGGTGTGTGTAGAGTGACGTGTGTGTGTGTATAGAGTGACGTGTGTGTGTGTGTGTGTGTTTCAGATAAGGAGCTGGAGGTGCTGCAGAGCATTGCCGATCTGACGGTGAAGGCCGCTGAGCAAGCCGTGTTTAAATGTGAGGTTTCTGATGAGAAGGTCACGGGGAAGTGGTTTAAAGATGGAATGGAGGTCATACCCAATAACCGCATCAAAATGACACACGTCGGCAGGTAAACTACACACACACACACACACACACACATAACTCGCTTGTCTAAGCAACATACTGTCATAGATATAGAATACCCATAATGCACTGTATTATAGTTTATAGATTGTATGGATTGGAACATGTACAAACTTGAAGGAGTGTCCTGTAGTGTCCTGTAGTGTCCTGTAGTGTCCTGTAGTGTACTACAGTGAATGAATAATGGTGTGGATTGAGACACACATATTGTGTAATTTGTTAAGCCTGTTGTTTATTCTGTGGCTGTGGAATAGTGTTGTGGATTGGGACACGCCCACACTGGACTCGTGGTGATGAGAACTTCTTAGTGGTCTATATAATGGATAATAATGTTGATTAAGACACATCTATT